>NC_027756.1:13873018-13873576 GCF_000695525.1 Brassica oleracea var. oleracea | reverse complement strand
GAGCCTAATGAAACCCTTCTCGCCGACCACCCCCAGTAGGTTCTGATCTCGCAACCATACGCTAGCTCGCCGAGCTCAAACTCAGCTTCCAACAAATGAGCGAGAAGATCCGTCAGGTAACCAGCGCGGCCCAGCAAATCGAGAGCGTGCTCGCCTGAACATCACGCACCCCTTTTACTAGCGCTCTGACTAGTGTGCAAATCGGAAAGATAGAGAAGCTGCGCCTACCCGAGTACAAACCCGGCGGAGACCCGGTGGAACACATGACAGGTTTCAACATCGCGATGGCACGGGCTCGACTCCCCGACGAAGAAAGGGACGCAGGCTACTGCCAACTGTTCGTCGAAACTCTCCACGAGCAAGCCCTAACCTGGTTCTCCCAGTTAGAGGAAAACTCCATCGGAAGCTTCCGCGACTTGTCAGCAGCTTTTCTCAAGACGGTATTGCCATCGACGATTGAAATTCCAGACGGTATTGCCATCGACGCCTTGCGGAACACATTGTGGGGTTCGTTCTAAATTCCGAGAGGATTTATACCAAAACCCAACTACGTCACTC
>NC_027756.1:13868618-13872839 GCF_000695525.1 Brassica oleracea var. oleracea | reverse complement strand
AGACTACAACAGCAGAAAGTTCAGCGGCATGACCTTACAGAACCGTCGATCTCACCAAACACTGCAAATATCACGACGTAAAAGGGCACGATACGACAGAGTGCAACTCACTCTATGCGCACTACCTCTCATCCCTAGCAAGTGGCGACTTCAAGTTCGAACCCCTAAAGGCTAAGCTGAAGAACGGCAAAAGCTGGAGCAAGAATAAAGAAAGGAAAGCCCATCGCAAAGCTAAAGGCAAAGGTCGACATAGCGAAACTCAACAACGAGATGACGAGGAGGATGCTCCGAAGAGTAACGGCGAGGGAGACTCCTCGGCCGACGAAGAGCAACCAGGTAACCGCAGACGCAGACGCATTGAGGTCATATTTTCTCAGCAAACCTTGTCGTCGGACGATGAGAACGATGACACACCTGTACTCGAAGATTTGAGAGATGTTCTGAAACGAAAGTTCGAATTCGAAAATAGCAACAGCTCTACGCACAATGATCTCCGAACAACGTTGAATGCACGGAAGTCCCGGCGTATCTCAGCAGGTGACCCCGATCCCAAAGATTGCTCGAACGGCGACCTTCGGGATAAACTCAACGCAGGAGCATGAGATCTTCAAATCCGTCTCAATCATTCGAAACCCACTGACCTCCGAAGGCGTTTGGAGCAAACTAAGACGTCAAGCAACGACACTCCGTCATCAAAAAACGACAGCAGCGTACCAACCGATTTACACGCCTTCTTAGACCCCAAGCAAGTAAAAACGCGACAGCAACTAAATGTCATCATGGGCGGTTCTCCTCCTTGCGGCAACTCTGTTCGCTCCGTCAAGGATTACCGTCGACAGGTCGCGACTTCGCAGAGGTGGCCGACTAGGCCATCAAATCACCCTCCGATAACTTTTTCGCCGGATGACACTAAGGGGGTTCACGTACCCCACAACGACCCTCTTCTTGTAGTCCTTGGAATTGGGGAGTACGACGTCACCAAGGTCCTCATCGATACAGGAAGATCCGTCGACCTCATCTTCCGAGGAACTCTGCAGAAGATGGGAGTCGATCTCGACGACGTTAAACCATCCTCCAGAACATTAACCGGCTTCAACGGATCCTCCGAAACAATACTGGGAACAATCCGCCTTCCGGTACGCGCATGTGGAGTCACTCGAACTGTCAAGTTTGCCGTTGTAAGCACGAAGGCCCCTTACCACGCTATACTTGGAACCCCCTGGATACACTCAATGCAGGCCATTCCATCTACTTATCACCTGTGTGTCAAGTTCCCTGGTATGGACGGAAAAATCAAAACACTGCGAGGAGATCAAAAAGCCGCTACGGAACTCCTAGTCGCCACAGTTAAACTCCAACGATCGTCTTTATCGGTTAACTCTGTTTCTCCTTCAACCTATAAAGCCTGCTCCCAGGAAGGCAAAGTTCTCGAGTTACCTATTGACGATACCGATCCAAGCCTGACCGCAAGGATTGGTGCGTATCTATCTGAAGATATGCAGCGGTCAGTTCTAAACTTTCTCAAGGCGAATGTGTCCACATTCGCGTGGTCCAAGTAAGACATGAAAGGAATTGATCCGGCCATAACAACTCACGAACTAAACGTCGATCCGACAGTCAAGCCTATCCGACAGAAGCGACACAAGCTCGGTCCCGATAGGTCAAAGGCTGTAAACGAAGAGGTCGACCGGTTGCTCGGCACTGGCTCAATTGCTGAGGTGCGCTACCCTGAGTGGTTAGCAAATCCAGTAGTCGTCAAAAAGAAGAATGGGAAGTGGCGCGTCTGCGTCGACTTCACAGACTTAATTAAAGCCTGCCCAAAGGACAACTATCCTCTTCCCAACATCGACCGTTTAGTCGAGTCCACAGCTGGAAACGAGATGCTCACCATCATGGACGCTTTCTCTGGGTACAACCAAATCATGATGCACCCCGACGATCGCGAAAAAACGGCATTTATCACGGATAAAGGAACCTACTGCTATAAGGTCATGCCATTCGGTTTGAAGAACGCAGGAGCAACCTACCAACGGCTTGTGAACAAAATGTTCGCAGACAAGCTGGGCGTCACCATGAAAGTATACATCGATGATATGCTTGTCAAGTCGCTACACGCCGCTGATCACCTCTGTCACTTGCAAGATTGCTTCGAAACTCTCAACAAATACGACATGAAACTGAACCCTGCAAAGTGCACGTTCGGAGTTTCCTCAGGCGAGTTCCTTGGATACATAGTCACGCAGCGGGGAATCGAAGCCAACCCGAAGCAGAACTCCGCGGTCCTGAACATCCAAAGCCCAAAAAACAGTAGAGAAGTACAACGGCTTACGGGTAGGATAGCTGCACTCAACCGGTTCATCTCCAGATCCACCAACAAATGCTTGCCATTCTACGATCTCCTGTGAGGTAACAAAAAGTTTATCTGGGATGAGAAATGCGAGGAGGCATTTACCCAACTCAAGCATTATCTGACAACCCCACCCGTTCTCGCCAAGCCAGATATCGGCGATATCTCTTTACGTCGCAGTATCACAAGCAGCAGTCAGCAGCGTTCTGATAAAAGAGGACCGTGGTGAGCAAAAGCCAATCTTCTATACAAGCAGGCGCATGATCGGACCAAAAACGCGATACCCAACTCTGGATAAGATGGCACTGGCGGTCGTCGAAGCGGCGAGAAAGCTCCGCCCTTACTTTTAGTCACATTCGGTAGAAGTATTAACCGACCAGCCCCTCCAAACAATACTTCAAAATACAAACAGGTCCGGAAGACTAACGAAGTGGGCTATCGAACTCGGTGAGCTTGATATCACTTACAAGAACAGAACCGCAGCAAAATCTCAGGTTCTTGCAGACTTCTTAATCGAATTGGCCCCGGAGTTGGAGCAAGATCTCACACTCCCAAACCCAAACTGGACACTGCATGTTGACGGATCTTTGACTAATAGGGGTGCAGGCGCCAGAGTTCAACTACAATCCCCGACCGGCGAACTGATCAGACAGTCTTTTAGCTTCGGCTTTCCAGCCTCGAACAACGAAGCAGAATACGAATCTTTGATCGCTGGACTCCGCTTAGCAAAAGCTGTCAAGGCCAAACACCTGAGCGCCTACTGCGACTCGCAGTTAGTCGCCAGTCAGTTTAGCGGCGATTACAACGCCCGCAACGATCGGATGGACGCCTACCTTAAGATAGTACAGGGCTTAGCCGCAGAGTTCGAATTCTTCGAACTCGTCAAAGTTCCCAGAGGAGAAAACGTTTGCGCCGATGCCCTTGCAGCCCTTGGAAGCAAACTTTGGAACCAAGTTAAACGAACCATTCCAATACACCGCATTGAGAAGCCGAGCATCAATATCTCGACGGACCAAACCATCATCATAGCCTCAGTCACCGAAACCGACACGCTCGTTACTGATGAATTCGGCCCCAACTGGCGAACTGAGTTCATCGACTACCTCTCAAAGAGGGAACTTCCAACCAAGAAATGGGCAGCCCACCGACTAAAAACACGCAGTGCCCATTATGTCGTCCCAGACAACGAACTCCATCGATGGACTGCGAGTAAAGTACTCCTCAAATGTATCCATGGTGAAGAAACGGTCAGGGTTATGGCCGAAATACACGAAGGCGCTGAAGGAAACCATTCGGGCAGACGAGCATTAGCAATCAAAATGAGAAGCCTAGGCTTCTTCTGGCCGACGATGAACGCATATTGCGAGTCCTATGCCAGAAGCTACGACAAATGCCAACGGCACGCACCAAGCATCCATTGTCCAACTGAAATGTTACGAACGACGGTCGTGCCGTACCCGTTCATGCGATTGGCAATGGATATTATAAGACCTCTTCCATGCTCCTGCCAGCGGCGTTTCATTCTCGTACTCACTGATTACTTCACCAAATGGATCAAAGCTGAAGCCTACGCTCAAGTCACCGACAAAGAAGTACGTGGGTTCGTCTGGAAAAACATTATCTGCCGCCACGGTCTACCGTACGAAATTGTTACTGATAATGGATCACAGTTCATGTCGGGCAACTTCAAGGAGTTTTGCAGCAAATGGAACATTCGTTTGAGCCCCTCCACCCCTCGTTACCCACAGCGAAGCGGCCAAGCGGAATCCTCCAACAAGCTCATCATTGACGGCATTAAGAAACGTTTAGACCTGAAAAAGGGTCATTGGGCCGACGAACTCGACGGAGTTCTATGGAGCCACCGCACAACACCA
>NC_027756.1:13863175-13868415 GCF_000695525.1 Brassica oleracea var. oleracea | reverse complement strand
CTTGAACTCGGTGACCTTGTCATGCGCAAAGTGTTCGAGAACACTAAGGAGCTGAACGCCGGAAAACTCGGCGCTAGGTGGGAAGGACCTTACAAAACCATCAAAGTTGTGAAACCAGACGTCTACCGACTTCAAACGTCACGCGGAGAAGAAGTGCCTAGAGCATGGAACTCAATGCATCTAAGACGCTTTTACTCGAAAAAAAAAAAAAACCGAGTAGATGCACTTCCGCGGTCACTTCTACTCGACCGAGTAAATGCGCTTCCAACGGCCACTTTCACTCGGGAAAAACGAACTACGAATGGCTTGATCCTCAACCGAGGTACGTAGGCAGCCTTAACCGGTCCAGCTGTAACAAAACCAAAGTCAAAATCTTGTTCTTTGTTTTGACTCCGATCGAGTAAATACCGATTGTCGAACCCAACGGCTCCCGTACCTCCAGCAGGAGGTACGCGGACACTCACGTTCCATCTCCTAGCTATGTCCTGATCAGACACTTAGCCTAAGGACCCAATGGTCGCGAGTCACCTATGCCCAAAGAGCATTGACCGACCAAACGGAGTGAATCTTTAACCTTTTCTCGACTAAACGCGTAACGGATTACCTACCCATTTACTCGATAGTCTTTGATAAAACGGACGAAAGAACCTTCTACTCTTAGATTCAGTTTCTTGTTTTCAAAGTAGAAAAACACGTCTAGACGTTATCTCAATCGAAACACGAAAGAGCTGGACAAAGTCCCTTAGCGGGTTGTGTCCCTATCTATTTGCAAAAGCCAAAGGTCAAGAATCTATAGTCTCTAGTCGAACATATCGCGAGACTCTAAAGATAACTGAAATTTACTTAGACAAGTTGCAAATACAGATAATGAACACAACAACCCGCAAATCTAAAAATCTGCTTGAAAACAGCGACTTACAGATAAAATAAAAATATGTCCAGTGATACAACAACAGGGTCTATCAAGACCACAAACCCAAAAAAGAAAGCCAAAAAAATACAAAGGAGACACAGGAAAAGCGTCAAGCGCAGAATCTTGACCGACCTCCTCTGGCATCCCAAGAGCAGAAGGACCGACTGGGTCTGTAGCAGCGGCAGCAGTCGGGTCTTCCTCGACAGGCTGCGACGGCGACGTCTCCTTGACTCTTTCGTCTTCCTCTTCTCCGTCTTCTCGTCCTTCAGAAGAAGAATCCGAGACGAGGACAGGATCCTCGATGCCCACGTTCTCGGTCTCTTCCTCTCGAACCGGAGTGTTGCCTATCTCAAGGTTGTCCTTTCCGGGGACCTCCTCCAGGTGCTCGTTCTCTGGACGCTCTCCAAGGTCACCTCCTTCCGGAACCTCAACGTGCTCAGTGGGGACGTCACATCAACCAATGGCTCTTCTGTTGGCTCCCCCATCAACCAATGGCTCTTCTGTTGGCTCCCCAGTAATCTCGAGCGAGGTAATAACCTGAGAAGCCGTCTCCGGTCTGATCAAATTTACGTTCGACCCATAAGGATCAAACGACCCTCTAAACCTGTCCTCGACGAAGCGGGAAGGGAGTCCCAGCGGAGAAAGAGTGAGGTCGCTATCAGATAGCGGACCAACACAAAGTTTTGTAGCCTCCGTCTCGTAGATTTTCCCCTGCTCAGCGAAGACGTCGATCATCTCTTGCGGGATCTCCGTCCCACTTGCCCTTATCATCTCGAGGCACTTCTTCGTTCCCGAAGCCTGACTGTACAGGTTCTTCGCTTTCCCAAGGGCCTCCAAGCGAGTAAAGTGGTCGCGCACGCGAACAAAGCAGTGATTGGCCTTGTCAATCATGGCGGCTTTGACTCTTTCTCTCTCACGAGTAACCTCCAAACTCCGAGAGTCCTTCAAGCGCTGTCTTTCTCTGATCAACTTCTCTACTGCAGTGTCCCTCTCTTTGAGTAGCTCGGCCTTCTCCTTCTCCAGGTTCGCGGTCGCTTGCTCCAGACGAGTGTTCTCTCGGGTAAGCTCTTTCCTTGCCGCTCCGGCAGATTTGAGCTTACCCTCCAGCTCTTCGAACTTCACTCAAAGAATCTCTTTCTCCTTCGCAGCCTTCTCATTAGCCTTCTTATGCTCCTCCCTTACTCTCTCGATGGCCTTCAACCTCGCATGGGCAAGCTTCTCCGAAGACCCCAACTGGATCATCGTCTGCTTCAGAGCACTGTCGTATTTCTCAACGAGGAAGTTCATGCTCCCGTCACTCTGCAGAACGACAAACACGGATCACGTGAGATGGATGAGCCCGATAAATCAAAGAAGGAAATAAAAGGAGAAAGGTAACGCAGTTACCCGTGCTCTAGAGGAAGCAGCATCGATGTACTCGCTCTTGAAGTAAAGGTCTTCCAACTGCGGCATCTCCTTTGTCCCGCCGCGAATTTGACGCGTCAGCTCCGCGCACTTCAGCTCAGCGTACCTAAGAGGATTAAGGATTAGGGGAGTTGTCTCATCGTAGGAAAACTCGACGCGATCAAGGTACTTGATCCTCCCCCTCTTCACGATAGAACCTTCAGAACGAGATCCTTTTCTCGCAGACGGATCAGGAGCAGACCTCTCGCTCGTAACAGGATCACTCCCTTGCGTTGAGACCTTTCTCTTCTCTGGAGGGGTTTCAGGACAAAATCCGTCTCTCGTGACGACTTCGACTAGAGCCGCCTCCACATCAGAAGGATGCGGCTCCGCTTCGATGGATCTCTTCTTCTTTCTAGGACGATCCTCAGGCACCCCCTCGGACGGGTTTGTCTCGACAGGATCCTCTGCAGCGCCCTCTCGCTCTTCTACCGGCGCCTCTCCATGATCAACAGAGGAAGTAGCCCCTTCGTAAGGCCTCTTCCTTCCTCCTTTTTCCTTCATTGCCTCCAAACCCTCAGAGGTTTCACCGAGAGAAGCGATCTCTTCAAGAGGAAGCTCTTCGGTTACTCTCCTCTTGGATTTCCTACTCTTTTTCTTCTTCTTTTTGGGACTCGAGGTAGGAGGCTCCGCCCCAACGCCCTCGTCAACTAAATCGGGTGCTCCTTCCTTGGAAGCCCGGTCACCGTCAGAGCTGGTCGACGCTTACTCGTTAGCGGGAGTTGACTTCTTCGAAAGCAATTGCAGCTTCCCCTTCAATAACACGCTCAGATTAGGAACTCCGTCCATTTTTTTAGCTTCGTCTAGTAGCTTATGCTGTTTCCGAGTAAAAAGGGACATGCGCGACTTACGGGGCCCGAGTACAACGGGAAGTATCGACTCCTAATCAACTGCAAAAAAGAGAGGAGGACTATAAATGGTCAACAAAAACATAGGGACGGTGCAGATAAGTTGTTGATGAAAACTTCTCAGTGAAAGACCAACGAACTCACCTCTGGCAATCCGAACTTCTTGGCGTCTTATCCACTCTCGACTAAGATCGGGCCAACGGAGATGGCTGTGAGCCGCGATTTCCCGGACACTCTCGAAGAATTTCTCCGGGTATGCGATCGTATTCGGATGGCGAACTGCAACAACAAGAAACACGCGATTAAGAATACCCGAATAGGACATGACAACAACAAACAATATCTATCGACCGTTTTGTTCCATAGCACGCGATAGTCGTCCCCAGGAGGTTCCGAGAAGGCATGCTCGTCGAACTTGATATAAAAATATGAGCGCTGCCAGTCTTTCGTCTTGTTAGGATCCCCAGCCAAGACGTTGTAGCTCAAACGCATCTTCACTGAAAATATCCCATGCGGCTTCGCCTTCGTGAAAGTTAACTCTTCGAACACTCTCACGCTCATTGAGACGTCTATCTCCGCTGCCATCACCATCAGAATAACCGCAATGCGCAGCGACCCATTGAGCAACTGACAGATTGCGATGTCCTGACGAAACGCATAAGACGTGATCAGTTGGGGAGTCGGAAACCAGAGTTCTGTATGGTCCCCAAAATAAGATTCGTAGACACACTGGTAGCCTATTGGAGGCGACCAAGGACGTTGCCACTTTGAAGGAATAATGTATGTAACACCGGTGCCTCCACTTCGCCTCAACAAATCCCGCACCATCTTGTGAGAGGAGCAAGAATCGAAGACATTCCTCCATGACTGAGCCCGCGGGTCACGAAGTAATTCAGGCGTGAGTGGAGAGAGTTCCTCGAAGATCCCGCCAGGATGATAGATCGTGGGACGACAGTCTACCTGGTCGAAAGGAATCTCCCGACGAGCTCGTCTCCAATGTCACGAGGTTTGGCTGGACGCGTCAGAACCACTACCGCTCACGTCGCTGCTCCCGACTTCAACGCGATCCGCGCCTTCATCATGAATCATCCTATGAGCATCAGCGACCAAAAGACGTTGAGATAGGGTTGATATTAGGGGTTTCAGGCTCCTAAGACAAATGTTGTAGTATAAGTGATTGTCGAACCAGTTTGAGGGATATCAAAGCAATGAGAATGCAAGTACTCACTTAATCTAAGTGCAACCGATAATTTAAGAGGTTTTTAAACTAATGATTAATGATAAATGAAATGACTTTCTTTACTAAGGGAAAAGAGAACTCATGGGCATAAGGATTAGACCTTGGGTGATCAAGTTTCGAACTAAGGATAGCAAACGATCAATCAAACTATCAACCTTAAGCTTAGACACAATCTTAGACAAACTCTATGTTTAGATGAATGTTCCTTTACTAACATATCTCAAACATCAAATGTCTTTGGTTGAATAATATGAAAGCAATCATTACTAATAGGTCTATTGGCTATCTTAACACCTTTAACAACAAATATCTTTGGTAAAGTATGTTAAAATCTTAGGAGAGTTGTCTCAGGCATTTCATCAAACACCTTGTGGGTGGGAAATGTCTAATGATCAACTTTTGAGTGGCCAACTGATAAGATGCATTATGAATACTCTACTAGCAAGGAACAAGAATGATCTACACTAAAACATCCTAGAACTAACTTAATCACCCTTAATCTCCCTAACCCATGAATTCAAAAAGTGATTACTCACTACTCTTCATGATTCCTCTTAAACCCATATTGGATTTCAGATTAATCATTTATAGAAAATACAGATAATAGAATAGAAATCAACAGTAGAACATGTGATCAATGAATCAAAGAGATCCCCTTTTCCAAGGTTTTTGGTGGTTTTCTTAAGAACAAAAGATCCCCCAGCCCCTGATGGCTTACCAAAGATACTTAAACATAGGTTTAGAATGTAAAAAACGTGCATAATGAAATGACCAAAAGGCCCTTGAGTAAACATGA
>NC_027756.1:13839226-13862805 GCF_000695525.1 Brassica oleracea var. oleracea | reverse complement strand
GTCTATATGATCAAAATGCACATGGGTGAATGGATAAAACAATGGAAATATGCAAGATATCAAGGGTCATGTTTTCTGTATCCCGGAGAGCATCGCGATGAATCAAGTCGAAGTCGTCCAGTGGGCTGTCAGTTGCAGACGCATCTCTGGTTGGACTCGGAGATTCCGCGATTCCCTTCCCTTTTTCTTCTCGTGACAGTCGACTTTCTGGAGGCATGTTCCTTAATGTAGGGGACGACTACAACCGCCGAAGGATACTAACGAGTCTACGCAAGAGAAAACCTATCTAGAGAGAGAAAGTAAATGTAGAGAGAAGGGAGAGAAAACAGATACCTGAATCTGCAGAGAAGAATGACGGAAGTGAAGGAGAGAGGTCTATTTATAGCAAAAACGAAGGCACGTTTTCCGAGTGCAATCATTAGGTTTATGAAGGCCTAAATGGGCCTCAAAGGCCGCCTGAATACCCAGGAATTTACTTGCGACGGTCCAACTTCTCGCTGGAACCGGTTTTCGATCAAGAACTCAGACCGGAATCAATTCCCTATCTCTATTTAAACCGGTCTCCGGTTAACCAACAAAACCGATCCCCGTCTTTTCACCCAAAATAATCTGTCACCCGAGTAAACTGTACCTCATTGTAAATACTGAGAGGCGAAAGCACGCGTCGACGACTAAATGCTACTCGGAGCGACTAAAAATACACTCTGACGACTAAAACGGGAAGTATTACCCCTTGCATCAGAGCATGCTATCCGAATGAACCAGACCCACAAATTCACTGAGACCGCCGCGCCGCTCACAAGTGAGCTGGGGGGGGACTTATTGTAGGAGATGGATTACATCCCTCCGCAAGGCCCATCGAATAATAGGCTCTAATCCATTGAGTCGGATTTGTCTGGTCGGCTCGGCGGCTAAACACGAGAACTCGACCTTAGAGTACTTTTAGCCGGTCGACCAAGCCGACCAAAAGTACCCGGCTTTAAGGGAATTCCGTCCAGGCCCGTGTACGCGGCCTTTCGCATCAAGGCCCAAAGAGGCACAAAATTAGGGCATCAAGGGCAGGAGACCTATAAAAGAGGGAGAGGAAGCAATAAGAAATGGACTTTTGGACCGTTGGACAAACCAAGCGGCTAGATCTAGGGTTTTAATGGCTATCTTTGATCTTGTTGCTCTTTCACTTTCCTGTCACTCTTGTAACCCTTCAGTTCGAATCTAATAAAACTTCTTTAGTCATTTCATTTCTGACTTCTTTCACTCTAGTCGACTGAATCCCGTTCAAGCAGAAGCCAAGCACGAGGAGAAAATGAGACAAGCTCAGATTCCGTTCTTGTGGGCCCTCTCTGCCAGTCTAATCTCATCTCTTCTCTTTTATTATGTTACTCGGTTTATGAACTTAATTGGCTGATCCAGTAAAGTCTGTGTAACCTTAGACAGACTTGGGTTTCCATTTGTGATGGACTGAATATCTATGCTCATTATTGCAGTCGGCTTTGATTTTTCTTATTTCAAGAACACTAAAGTCCACAAAACCACAGTTGTTGTCAGTAATGGTCGGATGGACTTTGGAATAAAAATGATCAAAGTCTGAAACAAGAAGAGCTAATGTCTTTCGTCTTATTACAGCATTATGTTATCTCCAATAATTTAGCCTAAAACTCTTGCTCAGCCTCCGCTTTACTGAGATTTTTCTCTCTTTCAAACACCATGGGGAATTGCGGGTCTTTTCAAATTTCTTGTGATCAAACGCTGAATCGTATCTTAACATTCTTATTTAGTAAAGGTTATATTGGAAACCTTGAGGAGAATCTCAATTATCTGGTGAAGGAAATGAAATTTCTCATGGCAGTTAAAGATGAGGTGCTGATCAAAGTTGGGAGGGAGGAATGGCTACATCAGCAAAGGCGTCCAACTGTCCAGGAATGGCTTACACGTGTGGAGGACGCCTATGCACGGTTCAAAATTCTGGTTAGTACTAGTAGGGCTCAGCTTCAAAAGCGGGGAAAGGTGTATTCTTGTTGTTGGAAGAGGTCAAGAAACTCAGATTAGAGGGTTATTTTAAAGAGGTTACTGAGTTGCCTCCGAGACCTGAAGTCGTGGAGAGGCCAACCTGGGGTACGGTTGGTCAGGAGGAAATGCTCGAGACGGCATGGAATCGACTTATGGATGATAATGTCAGAATCATGGGTCTGCACGGTATGGGTGGTGTAGGGAAAACTACACTTTTCAAGAAAATACACAATAAGTTCACTGAAATATCTGGAAAGTTTCACATTGTGATATGAATTGTTGTGTCTCAAGGTGCAAATATTACAAAGGTTCAAGAAGATATTGCACAGAAGCTGCACCTTTCTGGCGACGGATGGACAAAGACAAATGAAAGTGACAAGGCCGCAGAGATGCACACCGTTTTAAAAAAGAAGAGATTTGTGCTGATGCTAGATGATATATGGGAGAAAGTGGATTTAGAAGCCATCGGAGTTCTGGAACCCACCGGAGAAAATGGATGCAAAGTAGCATTCACCACTCGTTCTGAGGATGTATGTAAGAGGATGGGGGATCATGACCCCATGCAAGTTAAGTGTTTGAAAGAAGATCAAGCATGGGAATTATTTAAACTCAAGATAGGAGACGAACAGTTAAGAAGAGAGCCCCGCATCGACCTCCTCGCTAGAAAGGTTGCTGAAAAATGTCATGGTCTGCCACTAGCGCTCAGTGTCATTGGGGAGATAATGGCATCTAAAACTACGGTACAAGAATGGGAGGATGCAGTCTATGTTTTTAACTAGATCCGCTGGAGAATTTTCTGACATGGAAGATAAAATTCTTCCAGTTCTGAAGTACAGCTACGATAACTGGTGGATGACAAGGCCAGGTTATGTTTCCTCTATTGTGCTCTGTTTCCAGAAGATGGTCATATTGAGTACTGGATATGTGAAGGATTCATGGGGGAGTACCAAGTTTTAAAAAGAGCAGTTAATAAGGGATATGGGGTAGTTGGGTACCCTTATCCGTGCAAATTTACTAACAGCAGTTGATACAAAAACTGTTATGATGCATGACGTAGTTCGTGAGATGGCTCTATGGATTGCATCCGATTTGGGGGAAAACAAAGAGAATTTTGTTGTTCAAGCAAGAGTCGGATTACACCAAGTACCAAAAGTCAAAGACTAGGGAGCTGTGAGAAGAATATCATTAATGGGTAATAAGATTGAAAAGATGACTTGCAGTTCCAAGTGTTCTGAACTGACAACTCTGCTCCTCCAATCCAATAAATTGGAGATTCTCTCTGGTGAAATAATCCAATATATGAAAAAGCTAGTTGTTTTGGATTTATCAAGTAATCTCAACATGAGTGGACTTCCAGGTCGGATATCGGAGCTGACCTCACTGCAGTATCTTGACTTGACCGATACACGTATAGAGCAACTGCCTGTTGGTTTCCAAGAGTTGAAATAGCTAACTCACCTGAATTTGACTAGTACATACAGACTTTGTAGTATCAGTGGGATATCAAAGTTGTCGAGTTTAAGAAGTTTGAAACTATTTGGCTCTAACGTTCAAGGGGATGTTAACTTAGTGAAGGAGCTGCAGCTTTTGGAGCATCTACAAGTTCTAACCATAGATGTATCTTCAGAGTTGGGTTTGGAGCAAATATTAGGAGATCAAAGGTTGATGAACTGCATCTACCGTCTGCATATTCACGATTTTCAAGAAAAGCCATTTAATCTGTCGTTGCTGGTGAGCATGGAGAATTTTCGAGAGCTCAGGGTAACAAGTATGCATGTCTCTTATACGAATTGCAGTGGTAGTGAGATAGACTCGTCTGATTTACACAATCCAACACGTCTATGCTTTACCAACCTCTCTAACGTATATATATTTGACTGCAAAAGCATTACGGATCTGACTTGGCTATTGTTTGCTCCAAATCTTGTCAACCTACACATTGGAAATTCGGAAGAAGTGGAAGAAGTTATAAACAAAGAGAAAGAATCAAAGCTTACAGGTATTTCACCCTTTGAGAAACTAGAAGAGTTATACCTGAACGAGTTGCCTAGTCTGGATAGTATCTACTGGAGTCCTCTTGCCTTTCCATTTTGGAGGCGCATAAAGATAAGAGACTGTCCAAAGATGAGAAAGCTTCCCTTAAATGCTACAAGTGTCTCACGAGTTGACGAGCTTTCAATATCAGTACCGGTACCAAATATTGAATGGGAGGACGAAGATACCTTAAACCGTTTCTTGCCTTCAACCCTTAAGGTAATTTTATCTCTTATTGTCTTTCCGCTATAGGTTAGCATGATGTAGGCTTATCATCACTAGACTAATATGATCTATTTGCTTTCAGAATATGTTGTGCCTTAAATTTCAATCCGTTCTAATAAATGTCACTAACTTTTTTTTTTTTTTGATCAACTGAAATTTTATATCATACGCAAGGAGGAATACATTGTGACATACAGACCCGAGGATGAAGAGACCCAGTATCCTTGACACAAAGCTGTAAGAGACCCAGTTCTCGAGAGACAGATGTAAGGAAACCACCCTTGATAGTGCTTAGCACTAGCCCAAGACCGTAATACCCGAGAACTCGAAAGAACTAAGAGATTTTCTAAGTATAAAGAATAATACGGAAGAACTCTCAAAGAGATTTAGAGAACTTTGAAAACTTTGAGTATAACACTTTTTTTTTCTTTAAGAAAACTTTCTTGTTCAACTTCTTGTATTATTGTTACAAATGAAGGAGGAGAGAGCTATTTATAGGCTCCAAAAGTACAAAATATCTTACAAACCTTATCTTAATCTCTAGAACTCTCTACTAATACTTATCTAGATTTTTTTTGACTAATACTTATCCAAAGGAGATCTCTAGAACACTTGAGGAGGTGATGATCTTTTATGATTTTTCTAGAGAGATTCTAGAACCTTAACTTAACTTTGGGTTTAGCCAAATAAGATTATTGGAACCCATAATTAAGGATAGCCCAAAATCAAGTTTAACTTCAATACTCCCCCTTAAACTTGATTGTGTCCATCATTCCGAGCTTTGAGCGGAGTATCTCGAACTGACCTTTTGGTAATGACTTGGTGAAGATATCAGCAATGTTGTCCTTGCTTCAAATCTCCAATGCTTCAATTGTTCCATCAAACACTTTCTCTCTTATGAAATGATGTTCCAATTCAATGTGTTTCGTCCTTCCATGGAATACTGGATTATTGGCCAGCTTGATGGCACTTTGATTATCTCCATAGATGGTAACCGATTTATTTATTGGCTCGAACAAGTCATCAAGGAGTCTTCGAAGCCATATACATTCTTGGGCTGCGAGTGTTGAAGCTTTATACTCTGCTTCGGTAGTAGACAAAGACACCGTTGCTTGTTTCTTGCTGCACCATGAAATGCTTGTGTCTCCACACAAAAACACAAAACCCGAAGTTGATTTTCGATCATTTAAATATCCATCAAAGTCAGCACCTGTGAAACCATGAAGAGAAACCTCGGCATTATACTTGTACATCAGTCCCATGCCAAGAGTTGTCTTCACATACTTTAATATCTTCTTTGCCGCTTCTAGATGTGGCTTCCTTGGTTCATGCATAAACCGGCTTACAAGGCCAACCGCAAAGGCAATATCTGGTCTTGTAATGGTTAAGTATAGAAGACTTCCAACAAGAGAGCGATAAGGTCGAGGATTGGCTAACAATGATCCTTCATCGCGTTTGAGCCTTATGTTAGTATCTAGTGGAGTGGAACGTACCTTTCCTTGGTGTACTCCAAACCTGTCAACAATCCTTTTTGCATAACCTTGTTGGCCGATGAATATTCCATCCTTTACCCTCTGGACCTCTAGACTAAGAAAGTGATTCAGCTCACCTAACTTCTTCATCTCAAACCTCACCGACATATCCTCTTGTAGACGAGCAATTTCAGCATCGTCATTTCCAGTAATGATCATATCATCCACGTAGAGGAGAACTACTACATGAGCTCTTCCACTTCTCTTGAATAATTGGCTTGGATCAGCACTTGATGCCATATACCCGCAAAACTGGAGAAATTGAGCAAGCTTTCCATACCAAGCTCGTGGAGATTGTTTTAATCCATACAAAGCCTTTTTCACATCTAACTGCCATAGTTTCCATCTAAAGCTTGCAGCTAAAGATAATAGTGAGCGTACCGTAGTCATCTTTGCTACTGGACTGAAGGTCTCATCATAATCTTCTTCGTACTTCTGAGAGAATCCTCGAGCAACCAACCTTGCTTTGTATCTGTCAATGCTCCCATTCGCCTTTCGCTTTAGTCGATACACCCATTTACAAGAAACAGGTTGGGCATCCTTTGGTTTCGGAACCAAATCCCATGTTTCATTTTTCATGAGAGCATCAATCTCCTCTTTCATTGCGATCACCCACTCCTGAACTCCTTTTGCTTCTTCATAAGATGATGGCTCATCTTCATCTAGAGGAGCTGCAAAGTAACAAGAGTAAGTGGTGACGAACCTTTCATCTCTAAACCGAGCGGGTTTGACAATGTTTCTTTTTGTTCGTTGATTGACGACAGAACCATGATCATGCTCCTCTTCTTCATCTTGGTCATCGCTCTCCCTTTCCCCTTGAGTCTCCTTTTCAAAGCTTTCATTATCACTTGGAACTTGAATTATTTGTTCATTAGTCTTAGAGAAACCTGAACCATCTTTCTCATCTAAGACTTGATGTGGTCCATAGTAGGATGAAACTTCGTCAAAGACAACATCACGAGACACTGTGTATTTATGTGTCTATAGATCCATCCAGCCCTTCCGTTGTTCATCGTAACCGACAAAGATACACTTCCTTGCCTGTGTTTCCAACTTTTTTCTTTGAGAGTCGAACACATGGACGTAACAGAGTGATCCAAATATTCTGAGATGTTTCACCGTTGGCTTTTTCCCGTGAATCATCTCGTAAGGAGACTTCATGTTGTTTGGACTGAGTGGCATCCGGTTGATGACATAAGCTGCACATCTCATGCCTTCTGCCCATTACGCCTTAGGCAAATTCTTTTCATGTAGCTAGCTTCTGCACGTCTCGGTTAGATGTATAATCTTTCTTTCTGCTACTCCATTTTGTTGAGGTGTATACGGGCATGTATATTATCTCTTAATACCATTCTTTTGGCAAAAAGAGAGGAACTCCTTTGACATAAATTCTCCTCCATTATCCGTCCTTAGAGTCTTTAGCTTCCGACCAAACTCTCTTTCCACGGTAACCTTGAATTCTTGAAATCTTTGAAATACTTCTGATTTTTCCTTCACAAAGTATACCCAAGTGTACCGTGAGAAATCATCTACGAACAGCAACATGTAGCGTAACCCGGAATAGGAGGATGTTCTTGCTGGACCCATCAAATCACTATGGACCTTCTCCAATGGACCGCTGCATCTTGAGGTTGAATGATCAAACGGAAGTCTATGTGACTTTCCATATTGACAACCTGCGCAAATTCTTCCTCCATCTTGAATCTTCAACTTTGGAAGCCCATGTACCAAGTCTTTATTCACCATGACCTTAAGCTTGGTCATATTTATATGGCCAAGTCTGGCATGCCAGACGGAAGCATTGTCATTCGTACTCATCATCTTCACATAGGCATGTGAGGCCGATAAAACATATAATTCTTTGACGCGTACTCCAGTGTGAACAACATCCGCCTTTAATTCTTTAATATTCCTTAAGAACTTAACGTCTCTTGGGCCAAATAGAACATAGTTACTTGAGTCGACAGCATTCACCACCGAAAGAAGATTCTTCTTTACTCCAGGGACATGGTACACATTCTTGAGGGTGATCGGTTCTTCATCATCTCCTTTAATGACAACAGTCTCTTCCTTTTCAATTCGATGGATTGAATTATCAGCGGTAATAATGGCTTCTTTCCCGTCATGACGTTGAAGACTAGAAAATAACTTCTCATCTCCGGTAATATGATGGCTACAACCCGAGTCTACAATCCAATCATTTCTCAAGTTCTTAGTTGTGGGTGTACCTGGATGTGTAGCCTCCACCGTGAAACATTTCCCACATTCTTCGTCTTCCGTATGACTTTTTGACTCCATCATATTTGTTTCCTTTAACTTGACTCGACAGTCCCTTTTGAAATGCCCAAGCTTTCCACACCGGTAGCACTTGAAATTTTTCTTATCCATAGAAGATCCTTCACTTCCATCATTGTGTCTTGAACCTCCATCTTTGTTTTTCGCCTTGAAGCTTTGTTGTCTCCGAGCTACAAAGGCGCTTCCCGAGTCATCATTGATTTTGACTCCTGACATTTGCATGGCTAATGACTCTTGCGAAGCTAGCAAATTTTCAAACTCTTCCAAGGAAGGTTGTGTAGCCCATCCTTGAACCGAAGTCACAAACGGTGTATATTCAGGCCGTAGACCTCGAATGATAGACCGCTTCAACCGTGCTTCAGAAATTGACTCCTCCGGATTTAGAGTATTAATCTCAGAGCATAGGTTCTTTACCTTGATAACTTGCGAAGCTAGCAAATTTTCAAACTCTTCCAAGGAAGGCTGTGTAGCCCATCCTTGAACTGAAGTCACAAATGGTGTATACTCAGGCCGTAGACCTCAAATGATAGACCGCTTCAACCGTGCTTCAGAAATTGACTCCTCCGGATTTAGAGTATTAATCTCGGAGCATAGGTTCTTTACCTTGATAAAAAAACTTCGAGATTGAAGACTCCCCCTGCTTCGCATTCGCAAGCTCATTCTCCAATAATTGTAGCTTGGCCTCATTCTTTTTGTTGAACAATTGATCTAAAGCTTGCCAAATGGAATTAGCGGAAGTACATCTTGAGACATGCTCAAATATGCTTGAAGATATGGATCTCTTCAAAGCAAACTCTGCCTTGGCATTCTTCCGTGTCCACTCCTTTGTCGCTTCCGGGGTTGCAGCATTTCTCCTTGGTGGTGTTGTGCTATTACCACCGACGACATCCCATAAGTCCTCACTCACCAAGTATGACTCCATGCATGACTTCCATAACCGATAGTTAGATTGGTTTAAGATTTCCATTCCCAATCCAACAACACGACCCATTGATTCCATACTTAGAATAAACCCGAGCTCTCTTTAAACCCCGATCTTGATGAGCACAAGATTAGAATAGCTCTGATACCATATAAGGAAACCACCCTTGATAGTGCTTAGCACTAGCCCAAGACCGTAATACCCGAGAACCCGAAAGAACTAAGAGATTTTCTAAGTATGAAAAATAATATGGAAGAACTCTCAAAGAGATTTAGAGAACTTTGAGTAGAACATTTTTTTCTTTAAGAAAACTTTCTTGTTCAACTTCTTGTATTATTGTTAGAAATGAGAGAGGAGGGAGCTATTTATAGGCTCCAAAAGTACAAAATATCTTACAAACCTTATCTTAATCTCTAGAACTCTCTACCATAATATCTAAATTTTTTCTACTAATACTTATCCAAAAGAGATCTCTAGAACACTTGAGGAGGTGATGATCTTTCATGATATTTCTAGAGAGATTCTAGAACCTTAACTTAACTTTGGGTTTAGCCAAATAAGATTATTGGAACCCATAATTAAGGATAGCCCAAAATCAAGTCTAACTTCAATAACAGAACCCTATGTCACTAACTTTGTTTATGCTTCTGATGTTTGTCTTTCAATTTGCTACTCTGGTCTGGGATTCCTCACTCCATCTTACGTACATGTGGAGTGTATTGTATCATTGTTTTCTCTTTACATACTTATCTCTGTGGAATGTGTTGTGTTGTTGACTTGGATTATGTTTTCATTTTCCTTTTGTATTTGTATCTTTTTCAAACAATGGTTTATGCTTTTAGGAAAAAGAACTTTTACAGAAGATTTTTATTTTGGATCATGATCAAACTAAAAATCCACGCTTCAATATGTAAACACAACTCCCTAATTCACCAAGCTCCATGCATGAGCAATTGAAGAACCAAACCCAGATCTGTCCCATATTGAAAGATCCTGTCTCCCTGGTTGCTGTCTCCACAGCTTTGACAAAACTCCTTGTAATCTTCCCTTTCCTTTTCTATTCCATCAGCAGCACTTGTAAGTTGTTCTTGCAATCTCATTTTCTCCCTTGCAAGTTTCACATTTTCTTTTTATCTCCATTTATAGATATCATTACAGTTCAGGTATGAACTCAACATCTCCGCTCAATGTCTTGAGAAAGTTGTCATATTACTCTGCAAGTATCCCAGTAGATTACTTTTGTCTGTTCTTGTAATGCTTAGATCTCTAGAAAGAGCTGACTCACTTAAACTGGAACAGGTTCAAGCAGATGTGATCAGTATTAAGTATTCTAACAGAAATTCTTGCATTGGATATCTTTTGAGTTCAAGATAAAATGCTTCATTGAACAGAGGAAAGCAACTATGTCTTTCAGCAAAGTCACATTTCATTTCATCTTTTTCTATAGGCATGTAAGCGTCTCCTTGAAGCTTGTAGCAGTGTTCGGTACAATTGTACAGTCAACTGTTTCGGCACGAGGAAGTGTTTGCGTTGATCTCCATGTAGAAGAAAGGTTATTTTTCGCTCCTATGTTGTCTTCATGACATACATTCTCTCACACATATTATCGGAAAAGTAAAACAAATTGAGAAATTAGGTTACAGATCTGCCGAAGTTGTTCCTTCCTTGCGGCGATTTTGCATCTGTTGCTTGAAGATTCGCTGAGCACGGAGGCTCCGTCGGGTAAGCACTTGTTTTTAATCACTGAGTTCTAGCTAATGTCTTTTGTGTCTCTACTGAATAAAAATGTTCAATCATTTGTGCTATAATATTCTGTTTTCAGGTCATCGGAATCCAAGCTTCAGAGTCTGGAATCTGAAAGCAATGTAACCGATACTCTATGACTCAAACCGAACGTTTTCAGAAAACGAGGCAAGAGAAAGCGAAAAAGATTCCAGCGTAGGTAAATAAGTTATGGAGGTTAGTGCCTTGGAGGAAAGCGAATTTATTGAATTCATATACTATCGATATAGCTAGCAGTTCTAGGAGTAAACTAGCTGCTTATACTAGCAGTAGCAGTCAAAATCAGAGGCCATGGTTTGGCTTTACCCGAAGAGCTTATGAAGATTTTTTTTTTGGCATCTGTTGAATTTATTAGAACATTTGATCCATTGTTACAACACAAAGCTGACAAGGAATGCAATCCTTTCAGAGCCAAAAGTCGGGAATTAAAAACCGCACATCCTGAGAACAAAGCCCCATAATGGAGAAGCTTACTAACACATTCGAAATATGAAACTAAACCACATACTGAAATAAAAGAGACCACTTGTAGTGTTTACGGAAGCGAAGAAGCTGATATTGAACTCCATAGCAACGACAATCAAACGACCATTACGAAGAACCTAGAGATGCTCGAGCTGACCACAAGAACCACAGACTTGAGAAGACCATAAACCAGCACAGGTCACAACCACAAACCCAAAGAGTACAAGCTCGGCTGAACAATCGCAAGACCAAGACGCAAACAGAACCAATAACTAAGACCATAAACCAGCACAGGTCACAATCGCTTATGAAGGTATACAACACTATTTTAATGCATTTTTATTAGGTAATAACGTTGAATTATAAACTTCAAAGAACTAATTGCGTTTATTGAATTTTGACCGGTTAAAATTGTGAAAATAGTTAATCACAAAATAATGTATAGTAATTTTTAATATGTGTGAAAACTCTAAAATATACATTATTTTAAAACGGAAAAAGTATAAACAAATTAATACATTAGTAAGAGGTAATACAGTACATTTAATTATTTTTTAGTTTCTGTAAAAAAATCTGAAACCGGGGTTATAATATTATTTGCATCAAGATGCAGCGTTTCGATACAAAAACGAACATGGCCTACATGAATTGAAAATATGAAGAAGTCCTCACTTTCTATTATCTTCACTTCATTCCTTGATTTCCACGCTATGTTGGCAATAGCTAAGGTAAGATCTTCCCACTTCAACATCTCCATTTCTAGTTCTTTAACATATAAAAATAGCTACTTTACTCAAGTTACTCCCTCTTTTTCTTTCATCCGAAGTTCCGAACTTCTCCAGAGAGTACAAAACCCTAGTTGAAAAATAAAATAACAAAAAATCCTAACAGTACCCCTATACATTCCCTTCTTCTTATAAGCCTAACTTAAACGGAACCGGGAAAACGAAAAAAGAAGGAGGAAATGGAACTATTGGGATGTGATTAGAGTAATAGAGATCTTTTGTGTTCATTTTCTCTGCGGTGAGGCTCA
This sequence comes from Brassica oleracea var. oleracea, assembly GCF_000695525.1. Lineage (NCBI taxonomy): Eukaryota > Viridiplantae > Streptophyta > Magnoliopsida > Brassicales > Brassicaceae > Brassica > Brassica oleracea. Next base: position 13,850,510 of record NC_027756.1, on the reverse strand, counting down.
ACTTCATATATGGAACCGGGATACATTGTTGTATCACCGGAATCAAAGGTTAACTAAAGAACCGACTTCAGTAGAGATTTAAGAATTTGTGTTCTCTATCCATGCTGATAAAGCACCAGGGCCTGATTGTTTGTCGGCTGTTTCTTTTTGGCTAATTGGCATATGATTCAAGAGGAAGCAATCAAGGAAGTGAAAGAGTTCTTCACGATTGGTTTGGTCGGCTCCCAGCATGAATAAACGACACTCACATCATATTGCTCCTGATAACGCAAAGACCAAGCAGGATTTTAGACTATATACCAATTACACTATACACTATGTTATGCTTCTACAAAATAATCTCCAAGCTTCCAACAAAAAGATGCTAACCTATCCTGTCCGAGCTGATTTCAAAGAATCAATCAGCTTTTGTACTATATATAGAGGGGTATCTCCGTCAATGTACTAATCACACATGAGGTTATGTATTTCCTCAAGACGTCATTAGCTAGTAAATGATGCTTGATGTCCGTGAAAACCGACATGAGTCAAGCGTATGACAGGCTAGAATGAAACTTTGTAGGGATGGTGCTTAAAAGGCTTGGCTTCCATTGGAAATGGATAAACTGGATCATGCAGTGCGTCAGAACTGCTTCTTTCTCCTTCTTAGTTATTTGATCAGCAAAAGAGACGGTCATTCCATCAAGAGAAATCATACAAGGGGATCCTTTTTCTTTCTATCTCTTCATCTTTTATAGTGAAGCTTTATCGAGGATATGCTTAAAATCACAACTGCATGAAATCTCTAAGGAATTAGAGTGGAAAGGAATATCCCGAGAGTAAATCATTTGTTGATGATACAATATATTTTTGTTGAACAAATACACAAAATATCTCAGAGCTGAAAGAGATTCTAAGGTTGTATGGGCAAGTTTCGGAGCAGCAGGTTACTAATCAAAAATAAGTAACCACATTCTCAAGGAAAGCACCCCTAACCTGAAGGAGAAAATCAAGAATGAGCTACAAATAGAGAAGGAGGAGTGTGTAGGAAAGTATATAGGGCTCCCCGAGAGCTTTGAGAGGAGGAAAAAGAACTTATTTACCGATATTGTAGACATGATTTGAGAAAAACAATTAGTTGGGCCTCAAAACAGTTGTCATTGGCGGGGAAGCTAGTTATGGTGAAGAGCATTTTGACGGCAATGATATTTTAAGATCCAAATGTTTCTTTGTAATCGTATCCAATCCGCGCTAATGTGCTTTTGATGGGACTGTAAACCTAATCAACGCAAGATGTCATGGACAGCTTGGGATAGCCTTACAAATGCCAAAAGCGAATGAGGTTAGGCTTTTGAGACGTTCAAAGTTTCAGTGAAGCGTTACTGGGAAAACTATGTTGGAGATTGCTAACCAACACATCGTTTCTCTTAGTAGAACCTCTGTAGAGGTACAAGCGACTGTTAATTTCTCTCATTAATTGCGTGGCATAATAGTCGGCCGAGATCTCATCTCAAAGCATCTTAGGTGACGTAGAATTGGTGAAAATCTTGAAGGACTCATGGTTATCCACCGATCGGAGTGAGTATATCATGGGCTTGGCGCCGTAATGGTTCAAAAGACGGCTTATTGGCATCCCTAACATGAGAACTCGCAGACTTGGAATCAAAACAAGATTGATGCTTTGTTTCCAGAGTTGTTACTTTCTCACACCTTTAAAAAGCTTTTTTTATATTTGTTAATTTTTCATTGTTGCTAAAAAAAAAGTTAAATTTTCATCAATCAATAATATTAAATATTAAGAATTATCGTGAGAAACCTGATGAATCTCTCAACCAATATGATGTTTTAAGTATTGGAAATTTTTTAAAAAGAATCCAGCTAAAAATAATTATTATTTTATTTTATTAAGATCCCACCAAGATTCTATTTTTATACCCTTTCTTATAGGTGTAAATGTAATAATTGTTTTTGTTAATATGTATGTCGATATATATATAAATTTTTTTTTTTGAAAACGTGGGAGCCTTTATTAAACGAGGACATAGATCCATATACAAGAAATGGCTTTCCTCAGGACTGCCCCCACTTATACGTTAATCGAAGAGACATTAAAACAAAAGAGAAGAAACGTATAGACACATCATTAGTATTGAGCAATCACAGCTTTCACAAGCTACGGGCCAAGTTCTCATTCAAATTACGCAAGCCCAATATACACACGTTTAAGTCAGTGACAACCCCAAGTTTCTCATTTTACATCATTTAATGGAAAAGGAAAATTATTAACTGATTTTTGGCCAAGATACGTCATTTTTTTCTTTTTTTTGTTTTTAATTTAAAACTAGAGCTTGACCCGTACGTTTGTTTAGCATTAACTAGCTTAATTATCCGCGTTGAACGCGGATCATGTTTTATTTTGTTTTATGTAAATAATTTTAATCTCCTATATATTATTTGACAAACATTTTTTAAGTTATAACATTTGTATCAATGTTGATGTGTCAACACCATATCAATTCTCAGGTTAAATATTTAATGCTTCTTTGGTTACTAGAAAAATTGCAAGAGTATGCAACTCATTAATGTTTTGGTCCGACGTACATTAAATTACTGTTTTACAAAATTATTATTTATTTAGAAATGCGTCTACGTAATTTTAAAATAACAAACTTTCGATAGGATTCTCCTCCCATGTTACGAACGGTTTATTAAAAACACTTACACATGATGAAATAAAGAAATCATAATCACTTGATGGTCGAGTGTTGTCTCACGAGGATGAGATGGAGTAGACACCTTCAAAGAGAAAACAATTCGATCAAACAAAGATGACATATTGCTTATGTTCAATACAAATATAAAACATTGATCCACGATGATTCATAACAAAATATATTACGTATGGAACCTTTTATTAAAATTACTTTTCAAAGTTATATGAGTGCAAACGCATTACAAAAGTTTGAATTTTTTTTTTTAAATTCAAATTTAAGAAAACCCAATTTAAATTGGTAAGCCTAAATCGATATTCTATTGACAAAGTTAAATTCCAATTGACCTTCATAAAACGTTGCAAACTTGAAATATAAAACATTGATCCACGATGATTCATAACAAAATATATTACGTATGGAACCTTTTATTAAAATTACTTTTCAAAGTTATATGAGTGCAAACGCATTACAAAAGTTAAATTTTTTTAAAAAAATTCAAATTTAAGAAAATCCGGTTTAATTTGGTAAGCCTGAACCAATATTCTATTGACAAAGTTAAATTCCAATTGACTTTCATAAAACATTGCAAACTTGCAATCAAATCTTTGACTTGCTATACAAGCTGGTTTCTTTCTATATGAATATCTTTAAGGTTTTATTGGTATTTCCAATCATATATTCACAACTTTGCAAGCAAGCATATAACGATATGACACGAAATAATTTATAACACCATACAATTGGATTATGAAAGAAATATTTTATTAGTATAATATAGTATAATATAAATTTTCAAAAATTTATAACACAAATTTTTTGATATATATTCACCCCGCGCAAGAGTACGGGTCCCAATCTAGTCTAAATATAAAAAGCCAGCAATTAAAGCTTCGGGGCATTTTGGAAATCAACAAATGTTCACTTAATTGTAAGGACCCGCGTTAAAAGTATTTCGTAAACCCGAATCTATATATATTATAATAGTTGAGTTTTTACTCTCTCCTTAGCGCGCCACGTCAGCGTTTTGTGGACCACACTTTTAAAAAGTGTGAAAAAGTGTAAACCCATGGCTCAAACCCGGGTTATTGAGATATAAACACCAACATTTATACCACTAAACTAAGAAAATTTTACTCTCGAAGACACAATTTGAGTTTTCAATTACATTAGAAGACACATTTCTAGTTGACACACTTTCTTCTAGCAATATTACTAAGATAACCTCCATCACTAATGGGATGTCTCTTTCGTTGGCCTTTCTAACTAAGACATAACTAATCTTCTTTTAGCTTTTTCAAAACAAAAACAATTATTCTTCCTTTTCTTTACCAACTAATAAATAATAACCTTATCTTTTCAAATCCCTAAATTGACAAAAAAAACTCACAAAGTGAACCCTTGGTCCCGTTCTCCTTCGACATCTTTTCGAAACCAAAATCCTCCTTTCGCGGTCTTCCGACATCAGAGGCTAGAGAAACTGAACCATAATCTTCTAGATCCGAAATGTCCCTAGTCCCCTAATCCTCCTTTCGTGGTCTTCCCAAACTCCTTTTCTTCCTCACTGCCGACTGTTCTTCTGTTGTTTCCCAGACTATCTTCTACATGGATGCTATTGAAGGGAGGAACAGACAGAAGCTTGACGGTCGCAACATCACCATGAACGAGGCTCAGTCCCGTGGAAACGATGGCGGTGGCGGTGGAGGGCGTGGTGGAAGAAGCGGTTGATACCGCAGTGGAGGCGGTGGTGGTTATGGAGGCGGTGGTGGAAGACGTGAGTATGGATACAATGGTGGTGGTTGGTGGAGGTGGCTGCCCAATCTTCATCCACAAAACCTTGAACATAAGACCTCGTCCACAAGATCTTCATCCACAAAACCTTGATTCATGTGTCCACATTTTTCCGTGTCCATAATTTTACCATCCACAATGTGTATGTTCATATCTAACCTGTCCACAACTTTTCGTGTCCACAAACACTTGACATGCAAGGTGCAATTTCTGCTTCAAAATCGAACCATTTTAGCTTTGTTTTGTTTCTAAGGATAAATCTCAACTTTCGTCTCCTTGTTCTAAAATTAGCAGAGAACGGAGAAGAATAGTTTATTCCCTGTCAACTGTTCACCAAAACCACAAGCATTGTGTCCATTCCTATCCATCCAGAAGTATCTGTTAAGTGTCTACAACACAGTGTTTGTCGGTTTGTTGTTTGCCTTATATTCATATCTTCTTTGTATCTATTGAACAAATCCTTTTTAGTGTATCTGGTTTGTCTACACAGTAGTTTCATAACTTTTTTTTTGAAATCGTACTTCACGACATCTTTGTTTATCCTTGAATGTGGTTTTAGTGTATTTGTTATTATTTATTTGGAGATGGGTTGGATTTTTGTGGATAAATTACAACAATTTCTTCATTGAGATTAGGGTGTTCTAGGATGTTGTGGATTGTGTTACAACAACTAGTGTTGTGTAGCATGTCATATGGACACAATCATATGGATTTGATTAAAATTTATGTTGAAAGATCTATGGACAATCAAATATTGTCCATCCATGAAAACTTAGAAGAAGTATCTACAAAACACATATACACAGATAACAAAATGTTGTCCATAAAAATGTATCCACAAAACATTGCACGCAAAATATAAACTCAAATTCTATAATTTTAAAATTTTAAAATACATATGAATATATGGGTATCAAAATAGAAAGAAAAAAACTGTATTTTGTTATGTATATTTATATATCTATTTATACATTGAAATATAAAATAATGACAACTAAAATATATCAAGGAAATAAAGAGTTGATTACAATATAAAATTATTATTTTTTGTTGAAAAAGAAGTAGAGTCTAACGATAGTAGTTCTCTGGCTCAACACATTTCCAAATTTGGTTAGTTCACAGTTGTTTTTTCAAAAATTGTATCCTTCTATTTACATAAAATCAAGGCTAGTTTTGTCTCAAAAAAGACAGTTGTCCTTATAATGTGTTTCAAATGTACAATGTGTCTTCAAATGAAAAGAGAAGACAAAAAGTGTCTCTTTATGTAAGTCTCTCCTAAACTAAAGGATATTTTGTACATTGATAGCCGAACCTAATATATATTTATGAAGGTCGGAAGCCCTTACTTTATCGGTTTTCTCTGTGGGTCGGGCCTACAAGTATATTATGAGTTTCATTTTTCAATGAGATTCATCACATTTTATGAAAAAGCAACAATTATAGGTTTTCCATTTTGTAAATTGTCTTCGTTTAACATGAGTTAGAGTTTTTTTCATCATTTTCTCAGACAAGTCTGAGTTATAGAGTTGCGCTGTGTGTCTGTTCGTAATTTATTTTTTCACCGGTGAACTCTTCATCTCCCTATCTTAAATCGCTTGATCATTAATGTTCCTGATTTGTAGCCCTTCTGTAAACCCTATATATATGATTCTCATCTTTGATGAACCCAATCTGCATCTCCACAAAACTCATTGATTCCTCTTAGCTTTAACCATCTTCTAGAAAATGTCTCTCTCTGTCTCTCCAGTTCCTCAAACCGGCGTCCCCGGCATCCGTCACTCAACCTTCGAGTATCTCCGTCTTGGTCGTAGTAGTCAGAGCATCGCATCTAACCTCCTAGCTTTTGGGATTCCCTGAACTTCAAGATAGACAATGAGTTTATGGGAATCACGGTTCTCTTCCTTGATGAAAAGGTAAGTTAATCTTAGATTTATAACACTTATTTAATATAATTGTTTTTAATTGATTTCCTGATTCTTTGTTGAATAATTTTATTTGCAGATTTCGTGATTCATGGGTTTATTCCCGCCGGACGTGCTAATCATTACATGACATCTTTGAAAGACGGTTCCATTGTGAATGTCGATCGTTTTGAGGTTACTAGGTGCTCAAGCATGTACAAGATAATTGATCATCCATTTCTCATTTGTTTCATCTCACAAACTATTATTGATGAAGTCTTCACGGGTGCTCCTGAGATCAATCTCCAGTCATAATTAGACTGTTCGATAATTTCCAAGTGATTGCGAACACAAGCCTAGAACTACCAGGTATATTATCATATTGCATCTGGGTTTATATTATGTTTTGATATCATAACTGATGTTTAAACTCGCAGATGTGGTTGGGCAAATCCTTTCTGTCCAGGGCTCTGACCTTACCAGAGAAACAACTCGAGTCGTTATCCGTCTCCTCATTGATCCGTAAGAAATAATCAACACACAATCCTCTTTATATTATTATCTATATTTTGCTAACATCAATAATCAAAAATATTTCCTACCCAAAATTTGTGGTCGTCTATTTATCTCCCTTACTTATCAAATTAATTTTACACAAGCCTTTATTTTACAGCTTAAATGAAACCACAACAACCCAAACAATCAAAACACCAAAAAAGACGAATCATTAATGATCACCTCTCTTTTTTTGTCTAATCTTGGAAATAAACTTCAAAACAAATATACCAAACCAATCACCTCAACTAAAACTCAACGACACATACATCGAGTCAGCTAAACAAATACAAACTACACGGCGAGCTATTTAACAATTTACAAACTTACTTTCGCAACGAAGAAGACGAAGACGACAACCAAGATCAGTGAAATTACCTAAACAAAAAAACAGAGTAAGTTACGAACTCTGATAAATGCAACTAACAATTATTTTTGTTTACATATTACCCATCAAATAAAAGATAAACAAACACAGCCACATCAGGAGATACAAGAGACAATCCCGGCAGACACAAAGGCGGGAACAACATCTTCAACTGCTCACTCCTCTTGTCTTATAAAAATAGCTTACATGCCCAATGTCAACAGGTCAATGCTATTGTATTCTTATGAGAAATACATAAATTCGTTTAAAACCCATTAAGGTTCAAATACTTAGGGTGTGATTGGTAACCATCGAGGAACGTTATGAATGAATAGAAAAAGAATGAATAGGAATAAAATTTTGGGAATGATGAGGAATGAGGGTTCCTTATCAAAATTAACAAGGAACAAATTTGAATTATAATTCTCTACAAAAAAGGGAATGAGAAGGAATGAAGAGGAAAAAATATTCCTCATGAATGGTAACATTTTTGAGGAACGTTAAGGAATATAGTGTTCCTCTTCATTCCCTTGGTTACCATTCAAAACCCTTAGAACTGTCACTCATTTTATAGTTATTTCTACAAGTCTTCATGTATTTGTTTTAAAGGTCCGGTAAGAGCAACAAGTTTAAAAATAAAATAAAAACATATAACAAACATAATACACACAACTTACATAACTAAATTGGAGAAAAAATATCCAGAAACAAAAGGTACTCTCGACAACTTTAATATAATTTATGTACTCTCAACAGTAAAAAAACAAATTAAAAAGACAAACAAACAATAAGTCTCAGTGACACAGCAAACAACACCACAAACTATATCAATCACATTACTAACACAGTTTAGTCCTTCGTAAGTGGAGAACAATGCATACACAGTTCATCATCACAACTCTAACCCTATAACAATAAAAAAAACTTGAAAAACAACTCAAAACGCAAAATTCACAACTACAATAACCCTAGCAAATATTGAGATGAAACAAGAACTCTGTCCACAACCCCGTGCTTGCGCGGAGGCAATGCCCCTAGTCTATTAAACATGACACTACTAATGATGCCCTTAGAGCATCTCCAAAAGACACTCTATAACTTCAAATATGAAGTTTTGAAGAGTGAAACTCTATATTTGAAGTTTCACTGCTCAAAACTATTTTTATTTGCATTTGGATCTCTACAATCACACATCACCTTTATGATTCATAAATACTTTCTTGTTTATTGTTTTAAACCTTAAAAAAATTATATCTCATATACATTTTATATTTTGTTTACAGATTTAAAATTTTACGCATAAAATTAAATAAAACTTTAAAATAAGATATAAAATATTTTAAACTAGATTTAGAAAACAATAATATACAAAAGAAACTTAACAATTTTTTTTTTTTAAATTACATGAAGACATAACTATTACACAAATTTAAATATTACAACAACAATAATAGTCAGGTAAGTTTGATCCGGAACCTTCAAATTTTTCAAATATTGTCCAATTTTTTTTTGTGTAACTGAAGATAGTTGTTGTTGTTTTTAATGTCTTTTTCATACAATTATTTATTGTTCATATCGAATATATTCACGAGTATTAATATCATCGACAAAAATTAGGTTCGATCCAATTCGTCGATACAATTATTTATTTATTGTGACCGGGTGATTGTGGTCGAGTGGTAAGGAGACGGGACTGAGACGCCAACACGTTTCAGGTTCGATCCACTTGCTGTGCGAAACTAAGTCACAATTATTCTGGTCACCTAACACGGATATGGGCCTATGCTTTAGGGCCCACTTGAATACCCGGAGAGAGGGTCTATCCGTGGGCTGCACCTTCCCTTGGGGATTAGTCTGGACCTCTCCATGGGCCTAGGATACCCCCAGGTTAATAAAAAAAAAAAAAAAAAAGTCTAAGCCTAGCAACGTTTGAATACTATTTATGATATATATATCTACGCTATAATATATGAAACCAACATTTGATATAATACGGTATCTAATATATAATCGCACAGTTAGTTAAGAGATTAGCTAAGTTACTAATGAATAGGTCCATGTAGACTTAGTATGGTAGATTTTGATTTGGACTCTATTTTAATAGAGTACTAGATCTTGATCCGCGCCTCCGCACGGATGTTGGATTTAACTTGCGTTCAATGTGAATTTATAAACTATTGATTTTATAAAATGTCCATTTATATTTTTATGTTTTGAAAAATATATTTAGAGTAGAATATATTATATTATAATATAGATGTTTGATAATAATTTTTTATCGGTACGTAATATTATATTTATAATTTTATAACTTGATGCAATTTGATGTAATTGTAATATTCATATATTAGCCAATTAAATTTTTTTATTTAAAAATGATTTAATGTTTTGCAGTATGTTTTTATGAATTATTATTAATTTTATGATATTTGGTTTTCTTGAAAATTGTATTGTAGCAGATTAATATATACTATATATTACAGTTTGTGTTTTTATTTTCAGCAAAAAGAAATAACAATTCATTGTAATTAATTAATTTAAATTTTTGATTTTAAGTGAAGTTGCAGATTTGTAAATAAGAAAGAAATGAATGGCTAAAAATGTAAATAAAAAGAAAAATTTAATATGCTATTTGTGTTTCCAAACAATTCTCATTTAATCTGTTATCCAAGTTTTCAAACGATAGAATCTGAAAATGAGAAAGAAATACAGTGACTAAATATGTAAAAAAAATAAGTATTTAATTGATGTTTGGGGTTTCAAGGCCCCTAATCAAATGTTGTAGTATATAAGATGTCAAACCAGTCCTAAGTGATTATGATGCAAAGGGAATGCAAGACCATGCTTAATCTAAGTGCTACCAGTTTTTGAAGTTATTTGAAACTAGATTACTACCTAAAATGCAATAAAGGACAAAGTTTTATTTCTTATAAGAAGGGAGAACTCATGGGCTATGGGAATTGATCTTGGGTGATCAAGATTCAACCTAAAGGTGTCAACTATTAACCAATCTATATCTACCTTAGGCCTAGACACAATCCTTAGCAAACTCTATCCCTAGATGAATGCTCATTTACCTAGATAACTCAAGCATCAAATTCCTTTGGTTGAATGTTACCTAAGTAATCATTAATCTCAAGTCTACTAGCCATCTTAACACCTTTAACAACAAATCCCTTTGGTAAAGGATGTTAAAAGCTTAGGAGAGTTGGTTCAGGCATTTCATCAAACACCTTCCGGGTATGAAATGCCTAGAGCTCAAATTTAGAGAGGTCAACTCTAAAATTGCATTAAAAGCCCTCTACTAGCAAGGAATAAGATTGATCTATACCTAAACACCTTAGATCTAGCTTAATCACCCTTAATCTCCCTAATCCAAACCATCTCTAAATGCTCCAAAGTCACCATTTGAAATCTCCATCACCTGATAAGGACATGTGTAATGCAATGCAACCTAAACATATCTAAATGCTATCCTAAATGGTCAACATATGCAAGAATGAATGGTTAAAACAATGCAAATTGAGAAGATATCAACTCCCCCAAACTTGTATCTTACTTGTCCTCAAGTGACCTTGTAAGAACTCATAAGAGAGAGAGGTTTGAAGGTGGGAACTCATAGCCAAAAGTAACACTTCCTAGCACTCAACTTAACATCCTAAAGAAACATAGCAAATAGCATGAGCATTCTCCTTATTATACTCTAGCTTCTCTAGGCCTATCCTGGCAATTTGATGTTTGGGGTTTCAAGACCCCTAATCAAATGTTGTAGTATATAAGATGTCAAACCAGTCCTAAGTGATTATGATGCAAAGGGAATGCAAGACCATGCTTAATCTAACTGCTACCAGTTTTTGAAGTTATTTGAAACTAGATTACTACCTAAAATGCAATAAATGACAAGGCTTTATTTCTTATAAGAAGGGAGAACTTATGGGCTATGAGAATTGATCTTGGGTGATCAAGATTCAACCTAAAGG
>NC_027756.1:13807957-13839126 GCF_000695525.1 Brassica oleracea var. oleracea | reverse complement strand
GGCCGAAGGTTTGCAGCTCCTTGGCCAATGGCCTCTCCTTCTTGAGGTTGATTCTGATGTTGTTCCATCCTAAATCCCAATCTTTGTAGGTGAGCCTGTTGCTCTTCTTCTCTTCTTCTCCTTGCGATCTGCCTTTCAAGTGCTTTAATGTCTTCAACTGGTGGAACTAGGTTTGTTGGGCCTCTGCTCCTCAAGTTCATGCACCTGAGATACAAAATGGCTAGGATAGAGTATCAGTAAGTAGATATAATAAAAGTAAGACTTAGTCTCAAGTAAGGACCAAATCTCAATGTCAAAATAGCTTAGAATTGGCAACGGCGCCAAATTTGAAATGGACTTTTCTCAGGTCCAATGTTTCAAATCAAAGTAGTACTTAAGATGTCAATCCATTTCTAAGAATTTTGAATCAAAGAGAATACAAGTTCATACTTAATCTAAGTGCAATCAAGTGATAAGATGTTTTTGGACTAAAATGCTACTAAAATGCAAATAAGAACAAGCTTTCTTTTGTTTTATGAGATGGGAGAACCCATGGGCTAAGGGAATTGACCTTGGGTGATCAAGTTTCAATCTAAAGGTGGTACCTTTCAATCAATCTATCGACCTTAGGCTTAGACACACTCCTAAACAAACTCTATCTCTAGATGGATGTTCATTCACAAAGATAACTCAAGCATCAAATCTCTTTGGTTGAATATCATCTAAGCAATCATTAAAATCAAGTCTAATAGCCATTTTAACACCTTTAACAACAAATCTCTTTGGTAAAGAGTGTTAAAAGCTTAGGAGAGTTGGATCAGACATTTCATCAACACTTTTCAGGTATGAAATGTCTAGAGCTCAACTTTAGAGAGGCCAACTCTAAAATAGCATTTAGATCACCCTACTAGCAAGGAATAAGAAGGATCTACAACAAAACACCCTAGATCTACACTTAATCACCCTAATCTTCCTTAACCCATGAATCCAAGGGTAACTACTCACTACTCTTCATGATAAACCCAAGAATCAAAGATGATTTGGTGTTAATCATGATTAGTAATCAAGATGGTCAAGCAAATTCAGGAGAATAAGAAGAAAAGAAACTAAAGATTCAAGTCCATGAATTCGGTTATACCTCGTTGGTATTCTTCCGTAAGCAATCTCGTGTTCGGATCCAAATGAGGTCGATCGATCCAAGAACGAAAATAATTTGAAGAAGACATGTTTTTTATGAATCAAATTCGTGTGTAAAGAGAGTAAGAGGGAGGATGAAGATATGGAGTGAATGAAGAGGAAGAGGGGTGCTTGTATTTATAGTTGAAATCATGCCGACAGACCGAGGAAATTCCGACGGAATACCGACGGCAACGGCTCTTTCCTCGGAATTTCCTCGGAATTTTTAAAATCCCCCAACGGCTCTCTAACGGCTATAATATATCCTCGGAATTCATCTGTTTTTTCCGAGGAATACATTTTTCCTCGGTATTCCATAAGAATATTCCGACGGATTGATATTTTCTCGGAATTCCGTCGGTATATTCCGAGGAAATTCCGAAGAAACCAAATTTTTTGTTTCCTCGGAATATCCTCGGAAATTCCTCGGGATATTCCGAGGATTTCATTTTCCGTCGGAATGTCCGTCAGAATACCGCTGTTTTCTTGTAGTGGTATATCATTAGTTTTCTCAAGGCTATTGGTTTGGCCACTAACGTAAAGCTACCTAGTGACGCTCAGAAGAAGAAAATAGCTTTGGTCTGATCCTTAAGTCCTTACATAAATTAGCATATAAACTTTTAATAATTCTCTCAAACTTTGTTACCATGGTGTGATCCCCAGCAACATTAAAGCAAATATGTCATCATTTGTATCAGAAATAAACTAATTAAATATCTTTTAATGGTAAATAAGTCACCCATAACTTTATAAAGGCGCAACTTGGTAAAATCTGTACTCGAGAATTATGGTGTCTCTATGTACAACACTCAAACCGTTTTCTCCCTTTTCACTATTTGTTAAACAAGGTAACCCCGGCAATATTAGTGCCTTGTTCACTGATCACACATCCAACTCTACAAACTCCTTTTTGCCAAACGAGGAGGAACCGTAGCTATTCATGATGCACAGGAAAATGTCTCGAGTTCTTGGAGAATACCCATGTCAGCGGTTGCGATGGTGAGAAAGAAGAGTGCATTCTGGAAAGGAGTTCAATTCTACAGACGTGAGAAATTGATCACTCAGGTTTTAATTCGATAAACTAATTGCAGTTGCAAAATAAAGTACGCAATATTGTTATGTAATCAAATCAACAATGACCAATGTTTACAAGTAGAGAAATAGACAAGCTACTAGATAAAGCTATAAAAGAGGTTTCGTTTGGTTTTCTTTGACTAAGGACATCAAATAAAAGTAAATAAGAAAGATAGCAGTGAACACGAGGTTGTAAACCAATAGAGAAGGCGCTAAGGAATGGTATTCTCAGGAAAATCATTTCATTTCTGACAAGCAGATAAACAGATAAGGTATTCTAATCAAGCAACGTCTTAAACTCTAAACACGATAATAAAATTAACCTAGTTCCATAGTGGTAACTTTCTATGTTATAGAATCCTTTGTACTCATTTCAGGTGAACATAAGATTCTAAACAAGCATTGGAATCTACTGAAAATCAAAAACTTATTCGAATCTGAAACACTGTATATGGAAACAATTTTTGGTGCCTTGGCTGTCAAAGAACGTCTGATATCTAGAGGTCTGAACGTTAACTATGCTTGTGTTTCCGTGGGGACGATATGCCATGTACTCTTCTCTTGTACGAGAGCTGCAAAAGCACAGAGGTATCGAATCCCTTTGCCTCCTTCAGGCTTTTCTCCTAACAGTACCATCTTGTAACTCCATTACCGTATGACTGTAGACTGTAGACTGTAGACTCTAGTAACAAGTCCAACATTCCAATGAAGTTTGGAAAGCAAGGAATGTTCTCGTGTTTGAACGTATACGCATATCTCAGAGAAGATATTCTCTTTCAGTTTTTAGCTTAAGATATCCCCTATATATTATTTGAAAACTAATTTGACATGTGTCTTTACTACAATGATTTTGAAAATTATGGTAATCATTAATATAACAATAAATAGTATAATATTAGATATTTACATTTAATTGTAACATAGATATTTATATTTAATGTTGATTTATATTTTTGGTTAGTCTTTTAAAATATGGTAATCATTAATATACCAATAAATAATATAATACTAGAAACAGATATATAATCATATTTTAAAAATTAAATATTATTTAATCGTATTATTTATAATTATCTCATTTTTACACCTAAAACAATTCTTCCAAATTATATGCTGTTTTAAAAATATATATATAATTTATAATCCCAATACCATTTGTTTCTTTTTAATATTTACAAATTTTAAAAATATTATTCGTTTTACATTTTGATAGTTATATACCTGAAAAAAATTTCTCTTAATTTCATAGAATTTTACTTAATATATTTTAATCAAAAGAAATAGATTAAAAATCTTTCCAATATTATAATTTTTAAATATATACAAATATAAATATAAATCTAAATAAAATATTATTTTCTCTTAAATTTTACATATAATTTGATTCAAATTTAAAATTAAATAGTGTAAGCAAATAATAAAATTTACAAATTAACAAAAATTTATTTTTAAATATAGTTTAAATTTTTTTAAAAAATATTTATGCACATAGTGCACGAAAACACCTAGTATCTAGTATATATCTTTTTTTTTGTGCAACTATATCTTGTATATTTCTATATTATTAAAACGGAAGTACTTTTTTATACTGTTTGGAAACATGAATATCTATATTATTAAAACTGAAGTATCTTTTGGTACTGTTTGAAAACATGGATAACAATATAAATGAAAATTCTTTGGAAACAAAAATAGCAATATATAAAAAGTATAGTGTCTTTTCAATAATTTCATTCATATAATTATATTAATTATCTTTATATATTTCACTCAGTTTAACAATTTCATCAATTATATTTCCTTAACAATACATCACATCACTAACTATATTACCATAATAAAAATATTGCATATTTTTATTTATTAGTTAATCAACATTAACTTTGTGCCAATTATAAAATAAAAAATATAAAATATTGGGTTTTTCATATGGTTAAACGTTCGGTTTAGTTTGTTTTACTAAAAAAAATTTATATAAGTTTCAGTCAGTGGAAAATTACATAGCCAAAAACATAATTCAAAGACATCTTTTTGTGAATAAAATAATAACTTAAATCAAAATAATAAAAATGTATTACATTTATTGTCACTTAACCTCTCACTCCATATAATTATTGTAGTAAATAAAAAATTCTTTCAATTTCACTTAATGTGGCCAAACACATAGAAATAATCATTTTTATTATTTTATAAAATCAGTTTGGCATGAAAATTGGTTATCCATTTAGGTACAGATTGTTCTTTTCGAATAGACATGTCAATTAGGCCCGAAGCCTGCTGCTCGAGCCGTCTAGCCTTAAAAATTACCGAGTTTGGGCTTAGTTCTACAAGCCCACAAAGATTGAGCCTTTTGGGCTTTGAGTATTTTGGGCCTAAGCCCGTTTGGGTTAGGGTTGACCCGAAAATCCGAAATTTTATGCTTTAGCTTAAATATTATCGTTCTTACAATCAAAACCATTATTAATATTGACATATTTTTTAAAATATTTTTATCCAAGCTCTAATAAAACAAATATAAAAGTTAATAATGCACTTTATTGATTGATTACAAGTGTCACATTTTAAATTTTGCAAATGTACCTACTTATTTTATGAAAAACATGCTTTTTATTTCAAAATACAAAGTATAAAATGTTTGACCATGGTTATCATAAATTTTTTTCTCTTATATACTTAGTTTTAATTTATATTTGATTATTTAAATCTTATTAAATTTGGTTTGTTTATAAAAAAAATTTTAAGCATACAAAATGTAAAACTTTTTAGATAAATAATAAAAGTTGAAACTCACTTTACATTTTAAAACAAAAAAGAAACTATTTTTTTATGAAAATTCAAATGTATTAAAACGATGGAAGTGACAATGACAAATTATTTTTCGAAAAGCTCGAAAAAACCCTATAGCCCCCTATACGGACTGGGCTTTGAATTCTAGGCCCAAAATATTTCCGGACCAAGCTGGGCCAAAATATTTACGGGCTTAGCTGGGTTAGGCCGGGCCAGCCTGAATTGACACTCCTATTTTCGGATATATTTTTTTTTTTGAAATTAGTCCCCGCTTGAATATTAAAAATTTATGGTTGGATTTTGAATGGGGTTCTTCTGGGTCTGAATAAGTTCGGTTCTGATGTATAGGAACTTAAACATATCTAAATAACAAATGTATCTGAAACGGGTTCGGATATTTGTATCAAAAATAACCATACTACCTGATTCAGTCTAAGTCTTTTGAATACAATTAGTTATATTATGACCAATCTAAAATATATAACACTAATTATGAAAAAAAAAAAATCAATGTATAGAAATGTAAGAATCAGTACTTACGCGGGTGCCCGGATCAATCTCTAGTTCTACTTTAAGAGAGGACCCTTGTATAAATAGATGGTCTAGGACCTAAGAATGAAATACAGAAAACTTTTAAACAATATCTTTGTTTTCCAACATGGTATCAGAGTCATACTAGGGTTTCTCTTCTTGACGGTGCCGATCATCATTCCTTCTGTTCGTTGTATTCTTTGGTTTGACGTTTAATCATCGCTCTTCTTTGATCTACGTTGAATTTTGATTTAACTCATAAATGGCGGAAGTAACTAATGAAGATGGAGGAATCATTCAAGCAGGGATGACGAAGGAGACAAGTGGGGTTCAAAGGAGAACCATATCTCTTTATGATCTGAGTTTAAAGACAATCCGGGAAGTGTCATATCCCAGCCTTTGCTCAGAGTTTCTGGCGCAGCGTACGAATGGGTGAACGGTCGATCTAAGAATCGATCAAGAGTTTCTTTCGATAGCTTTTTGAGACCAACTTCATGTTTGATGAATTGAATCGAATCGAACAAGGGATAAAAGCAAAGCTCTTCTTTATAAATCAAAACAAACTTAATAAGAAACATAAAGCTATGTTTATATATCCATCCGTTTGGACAAATCCCATAAAGAAAAGGATATTATAAACCGTCATACTAATTAAAAAGCCCAAAACCAATAATAAAATGAAATATTATAAAAACCGAAATCATAAGGCAACGAGTTTGAATATTCAAGTTGCCGCTAAAGATAATGATGTCGCGCATCAGGTCCCCCGGGGTGATTAGGATTCGACCGCGAATCAGATGGGACGTCGGGTGACTTGTATGGAGATAGGTACCGGATATTAAAGACATCAGAAGTGGTGATGTCAGACAGAAGCTCAAGACGGTAAACATTATCATTGATCTTGGAGATGACTCGAACTGGACCTATCTTCTTGGACTTGAGCTTATTATAGGCACGAGATGGCATGCGATCTCGTGTAAGATGGACCCAAACCATATCACCAGCATCGAATATCAGACGGCAACGAGAAGTGTCCGCAGCTGTTATGTATTTGGAGGAGGATGCTTCCAAACGCTGAGTAGTTTGAGCATGAACTTCAAGGATGTCATCAACGAAAGTGGAAGCATCACCATGAAGACGAGAACGATCGGGAAGAGTAGATAGATCAACCGGTCCACGAGGCAAGATGTCATACACAACGTGAAAAGGAGAGAAACCCGAACTACGATTGACCGCTCGATTGTGCGCGAATTCCGCCTGTGGAAGGCGAGAGTCCCATGTTTTCACCGCATCTCCAACCAAGCATCGTAAAAGATTATCTAACGACCTATTGGTGACCTAGGTCTGACCATCAGATTGGGGATGATACGCTGAACTCATATCCAAACTGGTATTAAGAAGCTTCCACAAGGAATGCCAAAAATGACCAAGAAAACGAGAGTCGCGATCTGAGACGATAGAAGACGGAATCCCATGTAACTTATAGACCTCGCGAAAGAAGTGGATAGCGACTTGAAGAGCATCTATAGTCTTCTTACAAGGTATGAAGTGAACCATTTTTGAGAATCTATCAACCACCACGAAAATAGAATCGAAACCTCGCTGAGTTCCTGGAAGTCCAACCACAAAATCCATACTGATATTTGTCCAAGGTTGAGTTGGGATAGGTAAGGGCATATACAAACCCGCATTGGATGTAGAACCCTTAGATTGTTGACAAGTAATGCACCTTTCAACAAAACGCTCTACATCACGCTGTAACGTCGGCCAGAAGTAGGATGTAGATAGAAGATGCAACGTCCTATCGCGACCAATGTGACCCTCTTGATGTATCTCTGTAATCAACTTAAGGCGCAAGCTGCATTCAGGAATGCACAGCCTATTGTCCCTGAACAAGAACCCGTCGCAAAGAGTATAAGGAGAAGGAAGACCTGCGGTGGTGTCATCAAAGACCCGACCAAAGAAAGGATCCGAGGCGTAGAGGTAAACAAAGGAACTGAAACCAGGGACCGTCATGTGCATTGTGGTAAGAAGAGAATGGTGTCTGCTCAAAGCGTCCGCAACTCGGTTGGAGAGACCCGAGGTGTGCTTAGTAACAAACGTAAATTGCTGAAGGTAGGCGATCCAGGAGGCGTGACGCGACGAAACCTTGACCTGTGTATGGAAATGTTTCAAAGCATCGTGGTCAGTGTAGAGAATAAATTCTCGGTGAAAAAGGTAGTGGCGCCAGTGCTTGATTGCTTGGATAATGGCATAAAACTCAACGTCATAGGTGCTATAGCGGAGACGGGAGTTTGATAATTTCTCACTAAAGAAAGCAATAGGTCGATTGTGTTGACTTAAAACTGCACCAATACCAGTCTTAGAAGCGTCGGTGTGTAGTTCAAAGACGGCATTGAAGTTCGGCAGAGCTAAGATTGGTGTCGTACAGAGCTTATCTTTAATTATATGGAAAACGCGATCCGCGTCTGGAGTCCAGGAAAATTTCCCTTCGCGTATGCAGTCTGTAATTGGAGACACAAGACTGCTGAATTGAGAGACGAAACGTCGATAGAACGAGGCGAGGCCATAATAGCTGCGTGTTTCTGTGATTGTTGTTGGAGTTGGCCAAGTTTGTATAGCTTCAACCTTGCCAGGGTCCACCGATAACCCTTGAGAAGAGACAATGTAACCCAAAAATTGCACCTCAGTGACTCCGAAGGCACACTTTTTCTGGGTCGCATAGAACTGGTCGCGGCATAGCACGGTGAGAACGTCACGCAAGTGATCAACATGTTCGGCCAGGGCTGTATTGAAGATGAGAATATCATCGAAATACACTACCACAAATTTTCCAATGAAGGGCCGCAAAGCTTGATTCATGACACGCATGAATGTACTAGGTGCGTTAGACAATCCGAAAGGCATTACTAACCATTCAAAAAGACCTTCACGTGTTTTGAACGCTGTCTTCCATTCATCCCCTGAGTTAATACGAATTTGGTGATAGCCACTGCACAAATTCAACTTGGAGAAGATTGAAGCGGAGCCGATATGGTCCAATAGGTCGTCAAGACGAGGAATTGGGAAGCGATATCGAACCGTAATTTTATTAATAGCTCTTTTATCAACGCACATTCACCATGTTCCATCTTTTTTTGGGATGAGTAACGTAGGAACGGCACACGGACTCAAGCTTTCGCGTAGGTAGCCTTTAGAGACAAGATCTTCAACTTGACGACGAAGTTCTTCATGCTCTGCAGGACTCATGCGATAATGAGAACGATTCGGTGGTGCGGCGTCAGGAACTAAATCGATGCGGTGGTTGATGTCTCGAAGAGGAGGGAGACCCGACGGAAGTTCTGTAGGGAAGACATCTTCAAACTCTGTAAGGAGCTTAGTCAGTTGTGGTTGTGTCGATGGAGCGGTAGAAGAAATCGGTGAGAGAAGTAACATCAGGACCAATTCCGTATCCTTCATGAGAGCTTCAAAGGGGGCCCGTTGGAGAAGAAGCACCGGGGCGGTCGGAGTAGCGATAGATGTGGGTGTCGCTGAGAGGGAGGCAGGCGGGAAAGGTTTGAACACAAAGTTGCGGTTGTTAAACCGGAAACTGTAAGTGTTTAAGAACCCATCATGAAGAACATGATGATCGTATTCCCAGGGACGACCTAGTAGTAGATGGCAAGCATCCATAGGAACAATGTCGCAATCAGTCTTATCATGGTATGAGTCTCCAATAGAAAAGGATACTATGGTGCGGCGAGTCACCAGGAAGTCGTTGTTCAGTTCCAACCAAGCGATTTTGTAAGGCGTGGGGTGTGGTTCATCGGGAAGAGAGATTTTCTTGACTGCATCAGAGGAGATTACATTCTCAGAACTTCCTGAATCAATAATAAAGCTGCAGACTTTACCATTGATGGTGCACTTTGAATGAAGCAGATTGTTTCGTTGTGGGTTTCCGGGTGAACCATGTGGAGCCAAACATTACCGGCGAAGCATAAGTAAAGTGCCCGAGTCGGCGCCGAGTTCTTCAACAGTTTCTTCATCATCGTCGTAAATGGGGTCATTGTCATCGTCTGGTTGTTCGTCGAGAAGAAGTCCACGGCAAGCTCGATTTGGACAAGCTGATTGGCGATGTCCCGTTTCGCCACAAGTGTAGCAGCGAAACCCTCCTGGTCGTGTCTGTCGCTGAGCGTCAACAGGAACAATAGCTGTTTCTGTTTTTGGTGTTGTCGCATCGCTAGGCGTGGACGAGGACGCTGGAGTTGTTGACGGCGAACGTGTTTGTCGGCCGGAACCCCAAGCTGAGAACCCCGTACGTGTTTGTGCTTCGACTGTGAGCGCTTGCTGATGAGCTTCAAAGATTGTTTGAGGTCTGAATAAGTTTAATGTGAATTGAATTTGCTGTCGTAAGCCTCCGATAAACCTCATAACCAACTGTGGCTCAGTGTCTCAAAGTTCCACACGGTTGATCATTTTAAAGAAGTCTGTCGCATAGTCATCGACTGAACGCGTACCTTGCCGTAGGTTTTGGAATTTCTGAAACATCAATTGCTTATAGTTATACGGAAAAAAAAAAATTTGCATCTCGCGCTTGAGCTTATCCCAAGTGTGAATCTTTGTTTTCCCGGAACGAGCTCGTGTGGTCTTGTTTTGATACCACCATGCGGCAGCCCTATCACAGAATCTGATTGCAATAAGGGGAACACATTGGTCCCGTGGTATGTTTTTGAATTCCATAATCTCTTCAACAGTCACGAACCAGTCGAGTAAGTCTTCTGCAACCGTTGAACCATTGAAAAGGGGTATCTCAAGTTTAAAGCATGTTTTCCAGGAAGAATCATCTTTGTCGTCATCAGAACTTGAGTCGTCATTATTATCCTCGCGGCGGCGTGCGTTCTGGCGGAGAGGAGCAAACGGATTTGCGTCGTCGTCTGAGTCGTTATGGACGGAGACTTGGTCGTTGCGATCGCGACGATCATGGCGTGCGGCAGGGACTGTTTGTTGCGCTGTTAGTTTAGCAACAGCAGTTACCAGAGCCGTGACTTGTGCCTGAAGATCATTAATGGATTGTTGAGTAGCAGGGGTGTCATCGTCATCAGCTGAGCACGAGTCTTACGAACCTTTGTAGCGGGTTGAGAAGGATTCGGAGCGTAACCTGGCTCTGATACCAATCTGGCGCAGCGTACGAATGGGTGAACGGTCGATCTAAGAATTTAGGGTTTTTCGAGATATGTTCTTGGATCGATCAAGAGTTTCTTTCGATAGCTTCTTGAGACCAACTTCCTGTTTGATGAATTGAATCGAATCGAACAAAGGATAAAAGCAAAGCTCTTCTTTATAAATCAAAACGTACTTATTAAGAAACATAAAGCTCTGTTTATATATCCATCCGTTTGGACACATCCCATAAGGAAAAGGATATTATAAACTGTCATACTAATTAAAAAGCCCAAAACCAATAAAAAAAAGAAATATTATAAAAACCGAAATCATAAGGCAACGAGTTTGAATATTCAAGATGCCGCTAAAGATAATAGGGTTCATGAGTTTGAATCATAAGGCAACGAGTTTGAGCAAGAACACGATGAGAATAGGGTTCATGAGTTTGTCTGTGGGACTGATGAAGTCTAGATACCTACGAGATCAACTCTGCTTTCACGTGTTCCATTCCCGACTGTTGATGATGTTTACAATGCCTTAACACAAGAAGAGGACTCAAGGATGGCATCACGCGCATATTTGGAACCAACTAGAGGGTTTAGTTATGCAGTGCAATCACTTTCCAGAACCAGAGTAGCTCCAGATGAACGTGATAGGATTATGGTTTGTGGCAAATTTGGTCAGATGGGTCATGGTTCAGACAATTGTTTCCGACAGATAGGATACACTCCATGGTGGGGAGATCGTCCTCTTAATAAAGGGAATAAAGGAAGTGCTTTACCACCAATGAAGAACAAAGGGAAGGAGATGGCTCATGCATATGAGATAGGAGTTCAAGGATCGAGCTCTTCTGCAATTACAGATGCAGACCGAGTGGGATTTAGCGGGTTGAACTCAATGGAAGACGTTGGTCTTGATGTTGGAAGAGAGGAAACAGCCACTGCCAAATCTTCTCTCGGGTAAGTCGTTCTTTGAAACTTGAATACTTGAATGACAGCGGAGCTGCGAACCATATGACTGGGTATAATGAATATATTATAGACATTCAGTATATGGAACCTATGAGAATTAAGCTACATGATGGTCGATTTACAGTGGCAAATCCAAAAGGTATTGTTTCGATGGGAACACCAGATTGAGTTGCAAGATTTTTTCCAGGTTGAGGGTTTAGATTGCCATTTTATTTCGGTTTCACAATTGACTCAAGATAGTTACTGCATTATTCAGATGTCTGACAAGCTTTGTACAATCCAGGATCGCATCACGAAGACCCTGATTGGTGCGGATGGTCAGCTTAGAGGACTGTACTTCTTTAGGAGCATGATGTGGCTGTGGTGTTGATGGCTGGGTGCACAGATCGTTTGTCACGGGTCGTATGGCATCGACGACTAGGATACCCATCTCTTAAAGTTGTAGACAGGCTGCATGTTTCTTGTTTTTCTAGTTCTAGCGTTCTAAATGTGAAGTTTGTATCCGTGCTAAGCATTCTCGAGATGCTTTTCCGATCAGTTTTAATAAGACTACTGCTGCTTTTGAATTGATACTTGTGACTTAAGGGGACCCTATAGAACACCCGCTCTGTGTGTTTCACAATACTTCTTACCTATACTTGATGACTATTCTCGTTTCTAATGGTTGTATTTGTTACCGAACAAGCAACAAGCACCTATTAAAATTCTACAGTTTTTCCTCACCCGTTAAAAGACAGTTTTATTCAAGTATTAAGTCATTCCGATCTGATAATGGCAGTGAGTTTATTTGCCTTACTGATTTCTTTCAATAGAAGGGAGTGATACATGAGACTTCATGTGTTGGGACTTCTCAGTAGAACGGCCAGGATGAGAGGAAGCACCAACATATACTGAATATGGCTCGCGCATTGCGATTTCAGTCGTCTCTACGATATAGGTTTGGGGAGAATGTACTCTGGGTGCTGGATATCTAATAAATTGTACTCCATCAAAGGTTTGGTGATTATAGTGAAAGCCAGCGAAAAGCAGAAAAATTGCCCATGCTAAATAACCATAAGGCCGGAGACTAATCCTGGCAGCTATGATACATGGAAATGGCAAAAACTACTGCGGGATGTTGTAGCTTCACGGTTGTCTGCTGAAGGTCTTTGCGATGTTGCGTGGCTGGTTTGGGCTCACTCAGGTTAAGAACGAAGAGCCAGCGGAGGAAAGAGTGCTTAGGGATCCCACCTGTGATCCGGACAATATAATTCCAAGGTACCTCCAATCCTTTTGTAGATAAGATACCATAGACCTGACCCGTAGAGTACCTTGTATTAGTCTTACCTTCTAATTCCCATTCGTAATGATCATCCACTGTTGACACTTGAGAGTTGGATTGTTGTCAAGTAGGCATGAAGTTGCAAATGTTCATCCAAGCGAGCATGAGGAAGAATCCAATGGTTGCAGCTGTAGAGAATTGATAGTGTTGCATCTTCTTGAATTCCAAGAGAGAAGTTGGAGGCGTTATGCAGGTAGTGCTTGAGAGAGCTAAAGGTGGACCAATTCTCAGTCCAGAACCGACAGGTGATACAATTCCCCCACTCTCAGCTTGATCCAATCATATATCATATATAGGTCTTATTTTGAGCAGTTTGTTGATTAACCATGAATTTCTGGTGCTTGGTTGTAGGGTCCAGAAAGTGCTAAGGTTTCCATTAAGAAGAAGTTCAGTCAATTAAAAAAAAAAGACAAATGGAGATATAGTTTCTACATATGTTTTAAGAGTCTCTCGACGAGAAATATTTTCATTCTCTCTCTTTCCTAATTTTTTTTTCAATACTTAGATGCTGATAAACCTATTGACATACTGTCAATAATAATGGTCTGAATATGCTGTATAATATTTCCCGTGTGAACTAGTCATATTATATTGTTTTGTCAACTAGAATTAGTCATAAATAATAAAAATTATACACTTGGTCTTTCGCAGAAATATTGGCGTCTGACCTTATCAATACTTGTATATCATTTATAAAGACATGATCATGCCTCCCTCTATAGATTAACCATGTTCTATTCTTTACCACAATAATCTCTGATCATCACGTCTTCTTCTCTCCTCAGCCACCAAGGTTACTTCCCTTTCTCTCTCTCTCTCTCTCTCTCCTTTCCAATATTGCAGAACTCTATATGGTTTTATCCCTGCACATCTTTACTAAATCTGAAATATAGTCCAAAATGTTAAATGTAAATGTGATAGGCATTTTGTAATAACTTTTCCATGTACAACATGAAATGTTGCTGATTAAAGTTTCCTCCGTTTAAAGCTTTTCATCGTGAAAGAGTATTTTTCTCTATCAAATTCCCAACATAATAAAGAAACACATGCATGTGCGAAAGAGTGCAGTAACGAGCTAAGAACTGATTCAATACTCTTTCTACATGTATCAAGATCAAAAATCAGTTGGTGATGGCACAAAAACTGGAAGCCATAGGTAGCACAAATGGCTTTACATTCGATGATGGATCTGACCATGACGGTGTTTCCAAGATTTTTGTTGGAGGTGGTCTTCAGGGAATTCTTTACATGGAATTTGAATATGTAAGGAGTGGACAGCTTAAATTTGGATCACTCGTTGGTCGCCGTCATAGAGGTTTCATAGAGACGGTATGTAGGAGTCTCACGTATAAAAACGGAGATGAGCCTTGGAATAATAATATATAAGTGAGATGATTCCATCAAATCATGGCAATTAATTTTGAATTGAAAACTGTTTTTATTGGTGTACTTATCGTATTTGTTTTCACATCTTTTCAGTTTGAGATTAACCATGTCAAAAATGAACATCTCGAATCTGTAGAAGGTTACTATGATCATGAATCCGGTTACATTCAAGGACTTCAGTTCAAAACTAATTTCAGAGTTTCAGAACTGATTGGATATGAAAAGGGTAATAAGTTTACACTTGAAGTTAAGGGAAAAAAGATCAGTGGCTTTCATGGATATATGAGGAAGAGAAACATCCTCGCCCTTGGAGCATACTTCACTATGATTCTTCCTAGTAGACTGGACGTGAAAGGCGGCAAGGGAGGCCATCAGTGGGATGATGGAGCTAACCATGACGGTGTAACAAAGATTCATGTACGAGGTGGTTTTGACGGCATTCAATATATCAAATTTAATTATGTCAAGAATGGAGAAACCCAAGATGGACCAATCCATGGTATCTCCGGTAGCGGTTTCACACAGACGGTATATATTAAAATCACCCTTTCCACTATTTACTTAATTTGTAATATTTTTTTGGTGACCAATTCTTTGTTTGGCAGTTTGAGATAAACCATTTCAACGATGAACATTTGGTTTATGTTGAGGGTTACTACGATGATGCATCTGGTGTAATTCAAGCACTTCAATTCAAAACTAACCTCAAGACTTCAGATGTTTTAGGATATGAAAAGGGTAAGAAGTTTTTACTAGCAGACAAAGGTAAGAAAATCATTGGCTTTCATGGATACGCTGAAAAGAATCTCAATTCTCTTGGAGCATACTTCACAACGGTTTCTCTTACCAAATCCGAACGCCATGGTGGTTCTGAAGGCGTATACTGGGATGATGGTGTTTTCGAAAGCGTAAGAACGGTGTATGTTAGTTATGATACCAATAACGTAAAGAGTATCACGTTTCACTATCACAACCGCACAGTTATAGAGCGTCAACATGGGTGGCAGACTATACAAGATGATTTAGAAGAAGAAGAGGTTATGTTCAAAACTAGGATACATTCATGACTATATATAAGTTATTTATATATATGAGTAATACCATCAAAAAATGGGATCATACTTTGGTTCTATTTTAGCAAAATTCTGGGGAGAATTTTTCAAAAAACAAAAACTGGTGCATTTTATTTTACATACTTTTTAAAGATATCAGACTATCAGTAGTGTTTTGAGAGTGCGAGCTTGTTTTTGGTCGACAAAATTGGTATCTAAAGATAATCCGGTGACAAAGAACACCATTTTCTTATAAAGTGCACCGTTTATTGCAAAATGTCACTATGTGTATTTTATTTTTGAAACTACACTACGTGTATTTTTGCCAATTCATATCCCATACCAACATCATTATGTATATATTTCGTGATTATTCTTTTATGAGATGTATGTTGTTAATGCATGCAGTTTGAGCTCGACTATCCAAATGAAGTGATTACATATGTAGAGGGGACTTTCAAAAGATTTGGGCCTGGCAAGACGAGGATAACGTCATTGATATTCAAATCATCTGAAGGGAGAACCTCTCCGTCATTTGGAGTAGTGTATGGTACCAAATTTGTGCTAGAGAAAAAAGGTTGTGCTGTGGTTGGGTTTCATGGACGGCATGATGATCGAGATCTTGTTTCTATTGGAGCCTATTTTTCTCCAATGCCTCCTCCTACTGCAGAGAAATTAAGAGCACAAGGTGGTCTTCGAGGAGAATCATGGGACGATGGTGTTTTCGATAGTGTTAGAAAGTTATACGTTGGACAAGGTGATAATGGTGTTGCATTCCTTAAGGTTGTGTACGGGAGGGACACTCGTATTGTTATTGGTGAAGATCATGGAAACACAACACCACTTGAAGTCAAAGAGGTCAGGTTTTTTTCTTCTTTTTTTTAAGGTTGGGGGTTTATAACGTTTACATTGACATCTTTTCTTTTTTGGCAGTTTGAGCTCGAATATCCAAGTGAATACATTACAGCCGTGGATGGTTGTTATGACAAAGTAATTGGAAGTGAAGTTGAAGTTATAACTATGCTTAGGTTTACAACGAACAAACGAACATCTATTCCCGTAGGATTCGTATCTACCTCGAGCTTTTTACTGTACAAAGATGGCTTTAAAATTGTTGGATTCCATGGAAAGTCAAGTAACATGATTAATCAACTTGGGGTCCATGTTCTGCCCTTCACTTATTAATCACCTTCTGATCTCACATGTTGATTATTGTCTTGATTATGCAACATCTCTCGTGTAACTATTTCACTAAAGAAATATGTTTGGACCTGTGTTGTACATACTCATGATTATTTAAAATCATGTATGATAATTTAATTTGGTAAATAACTACTGTAAAAGTTTAACTATATAAATCGAATCCGTTTTATATTGGTACAAAATATTTTGGAAAAATTTCACTTTTACCACGTTGTTAGTACTATTATTCATGTCTACCTCATTAAAGAGATATTTCCAAAAATATTTTCTTCAGAGGCAAAAACTTTTTATATCATTGCTTTATAGATATATATATAAATACAAATAATTATTTAAATAAATAATAATAATAATAATAATTTATAGTTTTAGAATTATACTTTTTCAAATTCTATTTTTTTATAAAAAAAATTAATTTTTTTTTTGCAATTTTTTCGAAGTTTTTTCTGAATCTATTTTCTAATTTTTTTTAAAATTAGGCATTTATTTATATATTTATTAAAACCCTAAACTCCACATTCCAAACCCCCATTCCTCAACTTTATACCCCAAATCTAGGTTAGTTAACCCTATGATTATAAATTTATAACTGATTATTTATCTATTTAAAAATGTGGGTAAATATGGTTAAGTTAACATAAAAATGGTATTAGGAATGTGGTAGTTTTGACAATTTATCAAATATTATATGAATTTTACACAAAAGATATGTTTAGATATTAAACAATCGTTTAACTTAAATCTTTTTATAATTAAGTTCACCATTATTTTAAATAAATGTAGTTACATATTAATAAATGTTGGTGTTTTACAACAATTTAATCATCTCATACCGCTCCAAACATTTTTCAAAATCAACTAGTTCTCTTTAACGCTTGCGGGTGTAGATGAGTAAATTAAAATCTAAAAAAAAACTCATTTAAAATAATTAAAAAATAAAATTATAAATATAGAAACTATAAATAAAAATACATAAATATACTTTATAGATTTAAATTCACTAACCAATATCATAACTTTATATTTATAAGAACTTTAAAATAAAATATTCTCTATAAATTTTTGTTAACCACTAACATATATATATATATACGTTAATCAACCCAAAATTTATAAAAAATCTAATATTAATTTTTATAAAATAAATAATTTCTTCATTAGAATATATAACATTCATCTAAAATTTTTTTTTGAAAAAAACAACTAAACATAATATTATTTTTAATTATAATAAATTTATATTTAATTATGATAATATGATTTAAATTATTTTCTATGTGTATAATATGGTAATATTTTTAATTTATGATTAAAGTGTTGATACATCTGCTAATCAACTAATCATTTCTACCAAAACACTTATTTTAAAATGATATGCTAGTCAACAATTGCTTAATAATAATCCCGCACCTACAGTGGCTGTGTTTTAAAAATCTCATTTGGTATTTATTTGTTTGGGCTGGATATGGTTGGTTCCGCCCGAATTTGGATCGGTTTGGGTAATTTGATTGAAATCCAGACGTCTGCTCATGGATATCCGCCAAATACGCTTAAATCAACCATAAATATGTTTCACTTTGGATATCTTGTAATCAAACTAAACAAATTACCCAAAATACTCATTGGATACAGTATGGATCGGTTTTTCAATATGAAAGTAATGATGCATATGGTATGATTTTAGTATTTTATATCCAAACTAACCAAATTTACCTAAAATATCAGAACTACAGAAAATAACTAAACAAATTTAGATTTATAATTGTAATTTGAGTATCTAGATTATTACAAATATTATTAACTAATATTTTGGTTAGACCTGTATTTCAGATCATTTTAAATACTTATTCAGTTTTCCGTTCATGTTGGATTTGGTATTTATTGGATTTTCAAAAAAATTAAACCCGTTCAAATATTTACACCTGATCCGATTCGATTCGGTATCTTTAAATTCAGATTGATTTCAGTTCAGTCCTTCAGATCTCTGGATATTCTGGCAGTCCTAGGAGCAATATATTTCACATAGGTTCCTTACTAGATTGTAAGCTAGGTAGCAAAGGAGGCACGGAGTGGGAGGATGGAACCGACAATAATGGTGTAAAGATTTATGTACGAGGTGATGTCAAAGCATTAAGGTCGATTATGTCAAGAGTTGACAACAAAAAGATGAGCAATCCACGATCTCCTTGTTTTTAGATGATCGTAGATTCTTAGATAATGTTCCAAAATTTTAATTATCCAAACATGTAATTCGGATACTCAGGTAGCTTCAATCCAATACAATAAGGTAAATATGGTTTACTCCGGCTTAAGGTTTAAACAAACTTTGACAAAACTGAAAAACAAAAGCCAATATAAACCGAGTTAGACCAAGAAAGTATGTTCCAGTTGAACAACTCGATTCAGTACAAGGAATCTTTTTTGGTGCTTTGAATTGGAGTTGCTTTAGGAGCAAACTACAGACACTTATGTTCTGTCTCTTTATTGAAGCTGTAGTAAAATAATTGAGGAAACGCAAAACATGGAAAATGCATTTTTATTTATTTTTCTTTCAATTTTATCAAATATTTCTCCTCAGAATCTAACTCTTAAAATATGATTAATTAATCAATTGGTTTATTTTACATTTCTTATAAATAATGAGAGAGAGAGAGCTAGTAGATGACACGAGTCACTCAATGACTCCACCACCAAAGCTTTTTGGATTCTTTTCGATTTCTCTTAGAAATTGTGATGTTGGGTTTGGTTTCGACCGGTTAAAATTCCCCAGTTTTAAAGTGAAGACTCTCTCTCTCTCTAAAGGTATCTTCTTGGAGCCATCAACGAGCTAGGTTTGCTTCATAACAGTGATTCAGCAAGTTTCAGATTTCTCTTTAAGGTTCTTATGCTTCTGTTTTTTGAATAATGTTGTTGTCTCCTGTAATTAACGATCCCATCTTTGAAATTAAATGCACCTCCTTTAATTTTGTGTTTTTTTTTAGAAAATTGATGGTTAATGATGTTTTTTTTTTTTGAAAATTGATGGTTAATGATGTTACCAAAGCAAAATTTCTTCTTTTAATTTCTCTATACATCAGTTTAATGTTTATTTACTGCCTTCCCCTTAGATCTGGAGAAAAATATTAAAATCTATTAGAAAGGAAAAAAAAAAACTCTTTTGTTTTCTTTTCCATTCATTAGGCGTTTCACTTTCGCAGTGGCCCAGTTATTGTTCGTCAGTTTCTGTGAGAGTGAGTAAACTCTGTTTGTTTCTTGCGCTGTGGGTTATCTTCTCATCATAATGTCGGAAAGCATATCTCATTGATGCTTTTTCCCGAAGGAAAGGTTCGATTTTTTATTTGTTTTTTTGTTTCTTGAGAAATCTCTAACTCTGTTTTTTTTATGTGTTTCGTTCACTTTGTTCTCATGTAGATTTTCAGACGGATTACCTTATTGCATGTGCCTATACAGAAACTGAGATTTGGTGTCCGAGTTGGTTTCTTTGCTCATCTCTGTTTCTGGCCAAAAGGAACACAAGAACGGTTGGTGAGTTTCAAATAGCTGTCTTTGTTTTTTTTCTCGTATGGAAAATTAATTAATTTTGTGCTTTGTGTTTGATGGTTGTTGTAGGCTCAGTAAATAGATTATGGAACGCGATTTACCGTCTGTTAAATCATGGAAATCACTTGTCAAGAGAAGAAACAACCCTCAAGATGGTGTAAGATCTTGGTTTTGTGATGCTTAATGAAATCTTCATGCTGTTTTGTATTTGATGTGGGAAAGCTGGAAACATTGCAGGGTAAATCATCGTGGAAGATGAAACCGGTTATGGCTCTCATGTGTACAGTTCTTTTGATCTTTTGGTACAAAACCACGAATATTCAGTATGAACAGACAGAGGTATGGTCCAAAGAGATTACTTTCATTGAAAATACTTTTGATATGATAGTAACTCTCTCTTCTTTTTGGTATATGCATGCATTGCTCAGTTTGAAGAAACAGATTATCCCTTTGAGATGGCAAAGGTAACATTTGTTTTATATTGTTGATGCATCTCCTTTCTAATTAGGATGAGATCTTGTTCAGGAATCTGAACCGGTGAGTGAGAAGTTGAAAGGCTTGCCTTTTGGTATCATACAGCCTAGATCAGATTTGGAGTTAAAGCCCCTTTGGTCAAGTAGTACTTTGAGGTCAAAGGTTAGACTTTTCTATAAGTTTCAGTTAGCTACAGAGGAATCAATATATTATTATTACTTGCTATAATAGGATCTTCTGAATAACAGGGAGGCGAGTTGATGAATCGTAACTTGTTGGCAATGCCGGTAGGACTTAAGCAAAAGGACAATGTTGACTCTCTTGTACAGAAGGTAAGTATGCTTTGTCTGTCTCAGTGCATTAGTGATGAGGTTTCTGTCTCTATTAATGTTAGTTTGTTTTATTGTATTCAGTTTCTTCCGGCGAATTTTACTGTTATACTATTTCATTATGATGGAAACATGGATCAGTGGTGGGATCTGGAGTGGAGCTCTAAAGCCATACACATTGTTGCACATAACCAAACCAAATGGTATAATACTATACAGTGATGTGTGTCTATTTAGTTTTCATGCTGTAACGATGTTTGGTTTTTGACTCAGGTGGTTTGCGAAACGGTTTCTCCATCCTGATATCGTCTCCATTTATGATTATGTTTTCCTTTGGGATGAAGATCTTGGAGTGGAGAACTTCAACCCGCAAAAGTAAAGCCTCTATTCACTTGTAAAGTTACAACCCATAAAGGTGGAATCTTGGTTCTTATAGGAGTCTCTCTCCAGATACTTGAGGATAGTTAAAGCAGCAGGACTTGAGATCTCTCAACCGGCCTTGCATCCAAACTCAACCGAAGTTCACCATAGGATTACAGTCCGGTCTAGAACGAAAGTATTCCATAGGTGAGTGAGTTCTTGTTAAGGAGTTCTCTTTGTGATTTGCATCACTTACACAAAATGGTTGGTTACAAAAACCGCAGACGAGTTTATGATAGTAGAGGCAATATGAAGTGCTCAATTGCTAGTGAAGGCCCTCCATGCACCGGGTAATTTTCTATAATAACATAAAAAGATTTAAGACTTCTTCTCTATACATGAAAACAGTCTTGACTTTTATTTTAATGTCACTGTTTGACTTTATTTATATGTGTTTTCCAGATTCGTTGAAGGAATGGCTCCGGTGTTTTCAAGATCTGCTTGGTTTTGCACTTGGAATCTTATACAAGTACTCTTTGTCACACCTTTAAGCCTACTTTTTAATGAAATTACTTCCAACTCGTTGATTTCTTTTGGTTTTACAGAATGATCTGGTTCATGGATGGGGAATGGATATGAAACTTGGGTACTGTGCTCAGGTAAAAACCAAGTTTCTTGCAGTATCACTAGCCATTGCATTCTCAAAATGAGCCGGTTTTGAACATGTCGTTTATAGGGTGACCGTAGCAAGAAAGTTGGGATAGTGGACAGTGAATATATCTTCCATCAAGGCATTCAAACTCTAGGAGGAAGTGGTTATCCCGACAAGAAGGTAAGTTCCTCCTCTACTTCATATCCTTCCTTGACATTACCGAAACCTAATGAACAAATTATCTTTTTCTTTAAACAGAACTCAGCTCGTAGTGGAGTCAGTAGAGTAAGCTTATTTTACCATCCAAACTCTCATTTCTTGGCTGTTAGGACCAGAAATCTCACAACTTTGTTTACTTTTTTGTTTGTATACAGAGACGCGGTTCTCCCACTTTTGATTCAAGAACAGAGGTGAGATGTTCTTACGCAATGTGTCTGCTTTAGTCTATCGAGTAGGAGCATAACTTGTATGTGTTTCGTGAGTAGATACGGAGACAGTCAACATGGGAGCTTCAAACTTTTAAAGAACGGTGGAACCGAGCAGTTGAGGAAGACAAGAACTGGGTCGACCGGTCTTCATCGACAAGGAACCGTATTGGCAATAACGGGAGGTTTAAACGGAGTAGTGTGATTTCAAGTTTATTGCAGAGGCAAGCTAAAGAGACTACGAAATAAACACATACAGTTTTGTAATCGGATCATCAGATTAAATATAGGAAAAGATTTGAATATATGTTAATATTTAATCCATACAGTCAATTTTGATTAGTGTAGTTTTCAGTATCTTCTTTAGATGTGGCACATTTTCTTTTTAATCTTTACTAGGACCGGCCCGGGAAGTAAATTTTAAATAATTAAAACAGTTATATTATAGGTTTAATATATATTCTTATATATGAAACTTTATATATTAGTTTGATTATGTACATGTTATTGTACGTGGAGACTAAATAAACCATATTATTTGTATATATTATTATTGTTTGCATAGAATTATGTATTATTTTGAATCAATGAGTAGATCGCAGAAAAAAATCTTAGGGGTTTCTCACTTTTTTATATTTTTCTGTATATATTATGTATTAAATCTTAATAATGAATATAAATTAATATACATTTCTTTACATCAGAATATGGGAAGAATACATTTTAACCTAACAATATTTTGGATGTACAATTTTGTTATTTGTTTTTTTAACTATCACTATTATATTTATGTGTATCTAGTTATGTTAGAATAATTAATACTATATGGATTATATTTTATGGGGCTATATATTTTGTATGAATAAGCTAGTACGAATAAAACTAATTGTGTTGATTTATTTGACATATATATATGTATTTTGATGTATGAATAATGTAGTAAGATATATTCCATGGATATACTAAATCATTTGAAACACAGTAAACATGTATTATGGACCCTGTATTTAGTAACCAATAATTTGACGTATGTGTAAGTGTTATTATGATGTTTTTTATTAAACCGAGAAATGTAAACTCTAAAATATGACGGAGTCGTCTATACCGATATCTAGGTGGTAGACTGATGATACAAATTATGACTCAAATCTATACCGAAGAACTCTCTATTTCCTCTGCTCTTGTCACTCATGTTGGTTCAGATGGTGTTTGTCTCTCCTTTTACCTCCAGACTTCATATATATAACAAACACACGTGTCTTCATTAACAAACGATGAATCTAAGAAATACGTCTGTGACTAACCATGATATATCATTAGACACAAATGCATGCAACTTTGAATCCAAAAAGAAACGGGTCCGTGATTGACACCACAAAAATTTGAAGCGGACTATATGTTAAACCACACTAAACCAAAGAAGGCTGTATCTCCCTCCAGAACATAACCCTAAATGTATGATAGGAAACATATATTTACAGGTTCGTGATTAACTCTGTGAGAATCTCCTAGTCATGTCACGGTTTTCATGCATGTGGCAACTGTTAAACGTAAATCAAAACTTGTAAATGGTCAGTGCCTTTCCTATCGAAACTGGTGTACCACTTAAAGAAGGGCAATAGAGGTGATTAGTTGCGTACTTAAGAAAAAACAAAGAATATTATTGCTTAAAGATAATTTTAGACAATAATTCAGAAAAGAATAGAAGAAGATAACTGTAAACCTTCAGTCAAAAAATAAAAGATATCTGTAAACCTCGATTGTGAAACCTAAGCAAAGCAAAGCTCTAAGCCTTTAACGTGACGATATAAACAAACTCCTTGGTTCTTACGAAAAGATGAGAAAGGGAATTCAAGTATCAAGACGTTCCATCAGCCTGAAGAATCTCAGTGTCAAGATATTAGCCAATGACTCTCAGAAATTGAATAGCATGAAAAGTAACAGACTAAACATGATAATGGAACTCATTAGCCGCAGCAGCTATATGAAGATCCAAAAACAATAAGTATGATTCCCATATAATAAAAGCTTGAGGAAACTACGAAATGAATTCGGCTAATTATCTACAATAAATTAACAAAAGTATAATAAATACCGGTTGAAGTGAATCCTGGTTTTGGTGGTTTGCATAGGACCACGCGCAGCACAGATCCCACTTGATACTGAGAAGATCAACTTATTATCTCTGAAAATATCAGTGCATTAATGCATATAAGTTGATTGTTTTTACTTTTACCTGAGATTTCAGGGATGGTAAGACATTCCAGAACCTTAAGGTCGCATCTCCTCCTCCAGTTACAATCGTCTTTCCAACAGGTGAGACTACAAGGTACAACAGGTTCTAACAGTGGATCCATTTCCTTGAGCTTTTTCATGCAGCCTTTACTGTGAGGATCGAAGATACTCCAATTGAAGTTATAAACTTCAGAAAAATCAGTTATAAACTCCAATCACTAAAATAGCGTCTACCATAAACTAAAAACTTAGAAACATGTCTGCAATTGTTCGAATAATTACCATACATTTAGCAAGCTTGATTCACCGTTCTTAAACAATTGGAACTCTGATGGTCTTCTGCTTGACCTTCCTAAACCAGATGCTGAAGCACTAGCAGCAATTGTTTGAGAGATGAAGAGGGAAGAGGTTTCAGTTATTAATCAGATCACCTAAATACTGAGTATACTCTATGTCAAATACACCTTGGATAAGAATATTGACTCACGTTAACGTCCACCATGAGCAATCGATATCTAGATGAGTATTTTGGAGAACGCGATTTCCAGAAGAGACATACTGCCCACGGAAACTACGCAATTGAAGATCTCGTAGTTGGCGTCTGAATTAATGGGATTAAAGACGTAGAAAAGACAACGTGATCCGTTACAGAAACGGCTAGGACACTCGATCGGCACACGTCTCCGCGAAGAACACACATGTTCATCACCACAGATTAGGGTTTGCGCAGTAAGGTGGTCGCTGGGCCAAAAAAAAAAAGAACGAACTTAAGCCCAATCTTTAGACAAAGCCCATCTGATTGCCAAGTATAGTTTTCATATTTATTTTGTATGTATATATCATAAAATTCACATAAGGTTCCAACATTTAGAGAATGAATTGTTTCATTTAGAACTTTAACAAAGTTTTCGTATGTTATAATATTATATGACATGGTAGTCATTGTTACTCTAAGTTTTGAGTAGTTGTATATTCAAATTTTAGTAAGCCACAAGAAAAAGAAAATTTTGAATATTAATTTTACTTTTGGCATAATAGAGAAAAAGAATGATAGTATGTGACTTTTGTTTTGAGAAAGGGCATTAGTATGCGACTTCATGAGTTTGAAAGATTTATAAGCGTCATTGTTTATTCAAAATGGTTCAATTTGTTACCAAATGAATTACTTAAGGACTTGGTATGGTCTAAAAACTATAATTTTTTACTTTTTGGTGTGTTTCTATTAGGTGAAGTTGGTATATAATAATTTTTCTTGGTAGTGGTGTTTCTTTAAATATTTTTTAAAACTTTTTGTAGACAACTTGCGAATATCTTTCCAAAAATCATATAAAGAGTTTTGATTCCTTCTTTGGTAATAGAAAGTTAAAAACTTATATTTTTGGTAAAATAAAGTTACAAAATATTTTTGTAATGGTTATTTCATAGTGATTTTTTTTTGAATTTATGAATTTCACTTTTTTTGTTTGTTGTTGTGTCTCATATTTATATTTCTATAGCTTTTAGCAATTCTTATTGAAACTGGTGTTAATTATTAACTGTACACTATTTAAATATATGAGAATAGTATTGTAATAGTGTTTGGAAATTTTTTGATCCAAAACATTTAAATATTCATCAAATATAAAAATAAATAATTTTTTAATTGTGTATATTATATTTTTAGTTATTTATTTTCTGTCATTTGTCATTTATGTTGTTTAATACTTTTATCTCCTTTTATATTTTGTTTTCTTTAATTATTATGATAATGTTTGTGTATTATATATAATTATATACAGAAATAAAATTTAATGTTCATCAAACAAAATATATGCAATAGGAAGTTTGTTTATTTTAGTTAAGAGTGTGAATTCTTAATATTCATAATATTAATGTTAAATATTTCAGCATAAGTAAATTTTTTTATCTTTTGGGCTTCTATTTAAAATGATCCATTAAATTATTACTTATCATATTAAAACTAATTCATTATATTTACTGCATATGTTTTGGTTAAATTATTTTATTCATTAAATTCTTTCTTTCACCCACTTACTCATATCAAATAAATAATGTATTGTATTTTTCTTTATTGTATATGTGTTACTAAAAACACAATATTAAGTGGCCATCTTGATATAGAACCATAGATGTAATTCTATTTGGGAGTTGAGGAAACCAAAACTATTATTTGTTACTTAAGCTTAAATCTTGAACAGTTTGAATTGTTGAGTATTACTTTACATTCCTTAATACTTAAGTTATTATATAAAGTTAAAATTTACTTTTTTCAAGCAATAATAAAATTCTGCATATGAATACAAAACCGGGAAAAAAAATTGACAATCTATAAACTGTAGAATCTCATTGTTCTTCTCCGACATTAGCATGATCAAAACATGAAACAAATATTTCTTATTCTTCAAGTGCAGCATTCACCAGATGTTTTTTTTTTCACCAGACGTTTCTTGTAATACAATTGTTCAAAAACAACAAAGTGAATGTCTGTATAATTGCCTATCCCCAAGCCTTGGGTGAATGTTTTATTCTTGGCGTGTTATGTTTCATTACCTAACATTAAACCAATTTAAAAAAGCAAGACTATATTTACCTACTTACTCAATATACTCTTATGGAATATTATTTTATTACTACAATATAAAATCACTAAAACTAATCACCATGGAGCTCAAAGATGTAAATTAAGAAAATATATATTTTCTGTTATCATTTGAAGAAAATAATTTATAAAATTATTTTAAGTTCTCAGAATCTATATTACATGATTGTCTTTTACTATGTTTAATTATATGGAGTTTCAGAACCCTTAGATGCTTAGCATATGTGGAATAATGTGTATATTTTATATTTATATCACATGTTTAATTTTCAGTTTGATTTCTTAGTCAGGCTCTTATATACAAAACATTGAAAGATTTTAAACCAAACACCAATTTGAATTGGAAAGAACACGTAATTGTAATTTGAAGACTCTTTATATAGTTTTCAAATTTGATTTACAAAATTTGTTTCCAAAAAGAATCTAATACCACTTGAAATTATAATTCAACCAAGTCATATGGTCGTTATATAGATTAATATTTGTCTTTTTCATAATGTATAGATGATCATTGTGAATGTGAAATTTTCATCTTTGTATTTATATATCTTAGCTTCAGCTCCTTATTTAGTAAAAAACTTATGGAAAATTATGACGAAGTTGACATATACGCAAACAACTATAAAACATACACACGTCCCGTCATGCCATTGCAGCACACAAACAACATATATAACATACACACTGATGTGTTTAGAAAATAAACATACACACTAACGTCATGCCATTGCCGTACACAAAAACAAAGAAGCAGCAAAGAGGAGTTGGTTCGTCGAAGTCAAATAAGTTCCAATATATATAAAGCTGAACAAAGAAAAAAAGTATAAGTGCCCTTTTACAGTTAAAAAAATAAATTAAACTTATTCCAGCAAACAAAATTTGTCATGTTGGAACAACAATCTCTGACTCTGGCAGTAACTGAAAACTAAATAACATACACATTGTTTCTAACTGTAGGAGAAGACGTGACGTGGTCTTTATTACTCTCTTCATGAAACTCTTCACCTCTTGGATCCCTACACAATGATTTTGTGATTCTTGAGCTTGATTCTACAGATTATCAACTTTGCTTTCTGATTCTCCGAGCATTGACAGCATCTTATGAAATTGATTCCCAGCTAATGCATTTTCCTCTTCAATCAGTTTGACTCCATCACTTTAGGTTTTCCACAAGACACTTATATATTCATCAAATATAAAACAAAATAATAACCTGATATTTTAGTCCAAAATCATTATTTATGTTTTGCTAGTGAAACCGAGTAATCAGGATGACACAACACACCTCCTGACATTACTTGATATGCATCAGTTTCTTGGAATGCTATTGCTATGTTATCTCCAGCTCTTGCAATGGTGAAACCCTGAGAGTCATGCTCCAGAGAAAGCAAGATTTCTTGATCTCCCGATGTCATAACCATTACCTAGCAGAATGTTCCAGTAATGTAAGCCATTAGTTGAAACAGACTCATTAGTATCCTTAAACAATACACTAAAAGCACATCCGTAAGAAAGTTTTTTTATTTAAAGCTAATGACAACAAAGAGAACTTGGAAACCCATAACACCTAAACATAACTTGTACACGAAGTAGTAGTTATGTTTAAGGATACTAATGAAAAACAAACGAAGGGAGTGCTCTGTTAAACCCTTGTTGAGCGAATCTGGTCTGAGTCAAACTCTCTCAAAGACTGCAACTTTAACTTTCTGTGTCTCTCTTCATCTCTGTAGCAAACTTGTGTTCCAACTTTCCGACATGTCGTCGTGTACATCTAATCTCCATCCTTCATCTTCTTCTATCAATCTCTTCTCCAACAACAACAACTCCCCAAAACCATCTCTCAGCTCTCTCCGGTTCTCCACCTCTACTTCTCCTTCTTCCTCTGTTGCTCCTCTCAGTTTCTCCACCACCAACCACGCCCTTAGCTCTCCTTTCCCTTCAAACCATATCCAAAGCCGCCAACTTCGGCTTCGTTGTCAGAGTCCAAGCCCTCTATTTCAGCTGCTCCCGGCGGTAACGGCGGCGCTGGTAAGTTCCAGCGATACCCTTTTGCTCGCTTAATATTCAGTGTACTAACTTCATTTCAGTTACTGCAGAAGAGAGAGTGATAGTTCTTGTAATC
The DNA here is from genome assembly GCF_000695525.1 of Brassica oleracea var. oleracea. Lineage (NCBI taxonomy): Eukaryota > Viridiplantae > Streptophyta > Magnoliopsida > Brassicales > Brassicaceae > Brassica > Brassica oleracea. Next base: position 13,809,768 of record NC_027756.1, on the reverse strand, counting down.
GGTACCGGAGGGAGAGAACACGCCCTTTGTCACGCCTTGCAACGCTCTCCTTCCTGCAACTCTGTGCTATGCGCGCCTGGAAACCCCCGGCATCACGAGCTCCGGAGACGCTACTTGCGTACCTGACCTCGACGTATCAGACAGCTCAGTTGTCATCTCCTTCTGTCGAAAACAGAATGTGGGTTTAGTGGTTGTTGGTCCTGAAGTGCCTCTTGATCTTGATCGTATCACTGAGATGCGTTTCTACAGCCAACTTGATTTTGAAAGGATTTAGGCTTAGACGTAGCGCTTTATATAGGAGGAGGATCAACGGGAGGTGAAACGAAACAATCAAGAAGAGTTTAAAGATCATCATTGATTGATTAGTAGTGTCTCAAGGTAACTGAAAGTTCTGAGTTTCGGAGAAGAAGACGAAGTGGAAGAGTGGGGAGGATCATCGACTCTCAAAACTTTAGAGGAAAACAAAGGTTTGGCAACGCAGGCCTGTATGGGCTGAGTTAAAATGTTAACTCAAAAAAAAGTCCAGTTTTACTCTTCTTCGGTAGAAAGCGATGGTGAAGTGGTAAAAACAAACTTACTCATTGGCTGATTTTTTTCGAAGACGTGGCATCCCTCTTTGTTGAGAATATTGTGCTTTTAGTATTGTTAGATAGTGTTATGAACATGTCAAAAGTTTCAGCACCGAATTTGACATGTTACGTAAATATAAATCATGTGGAGTCAACTGTCACTATGCATGCACAGTAATTTTACTTTTTCATTTCTATATAAACGATCGTTTCGATCGTTTGTAATACACACAATCTCTTCTCCTTCTAATAACACATTCTCTCTTGTTATCAGTGTTATCTTCTTCATACGGGTATAAATTTATTTGTATCATTTATACTCTGCTATAATGGTCGGTATGCCGCCCCTACTATTATTTATATCATGCTATAATGGCAAGAATACCGCCTATATTATTTATTAATAATTTAATTAATTTATTGGTCGGCCGAGCCGCCTTATATTCTGTTTATTGTTAATTGGTCGGCCGAGCCGCCGTATAATTTATTTATTACTCTGCATTGACCGGCTGAGCCGTCGCATGATTTGTTGCCATAATTTTTACTTTTATTAATTTTTATGAAATTTTATAGATTTGATTGACTTTTTAATACGATATTTTCATACTGATTTTTGGTGCACTCGATTTAACCCCAACGGCCACAAAGAAAAAATTTTAAAAATTTTCCCCTTTCCAAACGGCTATGAACAGTATTTTTCATTTATAAATACACTCATACTTCACTCATTTACTTCATCCAAAAAATTTCATCTTCTCTCAAATATTTTCAAATCGCCCCATCCCGGTTTTTCATTGCAAGAAAGATGATTCGCATATTTTTGGTCTTATGTGCGATTTTTATTTTTGCTTCTATGTATGGTCTTTTTATTGGAGAATTTGCTCTTGGAGAATTTGCGCTTAATGTCGGTTTAATTTTCTATGTGTTGCTTCTCCTTGTAATTGCGTGTATTATCAATATAAATGGTTCGTTTTAAAATTACGAAATTCTAATAAAATATTTTATTTTGTGTTTTTAGAAATACAAATGGCAAACATCGAGAAACTCCAGTTTCCGGCCCTGAAAATAACTGGCTAAAATTACGTCGGGTGGATCACAAACGTGAAATCATATCTGGTGATGAAAAAGATAACTGAAACAATTGTAATCGGTAACAAATCACCACCCGAGCATATAGCCGAAGCGATAATCTTCCTGAAGAAGCATTTAGATGAAAATCTAACGCACGACTATGCAAACGTT
>NC_027756.1:13807398-13807793 GCF_000695525.1 Brassica oleracea var. oleracea | reverse complement strand
TAATCCTGTCTCTGAGGCAGAAATGATGAATAAAACATATATCACTTTCCACAAACAGCTTCACTTCTTGCCCGAAATTTACAGAAAATGCGGGTACACGAGATTTTCTGAAATGATGGTTGCGCTCATGTTGGCTGAAAAGAACAATGAGCTCTAATCAAAAACCACAATTCCCGACCTACGGGAGCCAAAGCATTCCCTGAAGTGAATGCTACGGCGGTAGAAAATTCAGAAAGAAGGAACCAGACCAACCGAGGTTATGGTCGCCGTTTCAATAATAAATGTGGAAAAACTTACAATCCCAAATGGAAGGATCTAACAAGTGGGTTAGATCCGAACAAGTTTCTAAGGGTAAAGAAACTCAAGAGGATACCACCCAGAAGTGTGGGACAGTG
>NC_027756.1:13806960-13807334 GCF_000695525.1 Brassica oleracea var. oleracea | reverse complement strand
TCTTCCGATCTAGTAATCTAGTCCAGCTCATTTGCGAAGTCGGAGGCATCGAGGTACGATTTCCCTTCAAAGTTTTCAGTGAACCTCACTGAAAACTTTGAAGGGACATCGTACCTCGATGCCTTCGACTTCGCAAATGAGCTGGACTAGATTACTCCTGAAGAGAGCCAAAATGCGTATAATAAGACTATTGAATAGTTTTCAGTATTGTTATGTATAATTATTACATTTCCTGTTTTAAACAAATAATGATTTTTTTAACGTCACCTTAATGTATACTTATTGTATGTTTCCTTATATGATTATTATATGAATGAATTTTATGTTTTTCTTTTATTAATATTTATGACAATTTCAGAAATGGATCAGAATGC
>NC_027756.1:13804767-13806670 GCF_000695525.1 Brassica oleracea var. oleracea | reverse complement strand
TGCCTGTAGCACCACCACAACGTACAAAGATGGGACCACAAAGAAGATTGGAAATATATGTTGATTGTGACTCTCCATCAATTATACGATATTTAGAACCACAGACTGGTGACGTTTTTACGGCACGTTTCGCCGATTGTCATTTTGATGAGAAAGTATTCCCAGTTCTAGGGGGAGAAAACAAAAATGTAGAAAATGACATCAAATGGAGTGTACCTTCATTACTATATCTTGACCCTCCTACTAAAGAGTCTGAACTAGAAGTTCGACGAATCATGCATTTACAGAGTATAGCTAATCAGTTACCTGATGCATTTGCGGATACCAAGACAGTAACTAAATCTCATATACCAGCCGTGAATGCTCTTGTTTGTATCAAAATATCAAATGAGCAAGGAAAAGTGGACGATACACGAGAGTCTAAAACACGCCTGCAGCGTGGCAGACCTGCTGGTTCTAAGAATAAAAATCCTAGAAAACAAAAGGATGTCAAGATAAATGACACATTCAAAATAGCATAAAGTATTTTGGAAGAAACAAATAATGAGGATACTAAGAAAGTTGAGCATCATGAGTCGGAAAGTAATCATGAAATTTCTATCAACTACATCCATAATAAAAGGATATGGAATAGAAATGAACAAAATGATCTTGATGATGCTTTCTCATATATTGTGTCAAGTGAGATAAATGAAGAAATCGATGATCCAGAACCAAAATCTATCTATGAATGTCAAAAGAGACATGATTGGGAAAAATGGAAAAATGCAATACAAGCTAAACTTGATTCGCTTAATAAACGAGAAGTTTTTGGATCTATTGTGCTCACACTGATCAACCTGCGTCACGTTTTCACATTAACATATGAATAAACCAAACCTGAAAATAAAATATCAATCCTTTTGAGAACTAACCTCATTACGACATGGCATGATCGGTCTACCAGAAAATAACTCTGCTAAATGCAACCAGCGCTCCATAAGTCAATGCCGATACCATACTCAACAGCACCGTGGAGAAGCTCTGGTGCTCTGCACCATAAAGTAACAACCCGTGTCGTCATTGCTTGCCTTTACTCGCATAAAAAAAAACGCCGCAAGACCAAAGCTAGCTGCAACTCTCACAAGAAATCATAAAATCAAGAATCAAAATCATGTACTGATTAATTCATTTACAATCATGAGCTCAAGCACGGCTACAAACTAGTTCAACAAGAATCATGTTACCAACACAACAATGGTTCCTTCAGAGATCTCATCTTTCTCTAATAACTTATACATTCCATCAAGAGACAATGATGATTATAGAGCATTCCAACCTGAGTACTGCAAGGCAAAGCCAACAAAGATAATCGAGAGTCAAAAGTCATCCCCATTCCGAGCATCAGTGATCGTAAGATGGTCAAATCCGGAGTTACTCAATTGAAAGCACTCGGCTTCAACCCACTCCCCAAAGCTCTTCCTTTTCCTCAGCAGGAAAGTCGCTCCACGTCGAGTAAAAATCTCAACACTTCGTCGATGCTTACAGGTAACAGGAAGAGCCACTCCGTAACGCGATTTGAGAGAAATCTCGCGAGTTGAACAACAAGAGAAACACCGTAGATGCAGCGGAGTCAGATTAAACTTGCGGCACGAGTTCGATTTCAATTGTTGTTCCGGTTTGTAGAGCGAGAGAGAAACCATGGAGGCCATTTTTCTCTTCTCGAGAGAGAGAGAGAGGCGACAAAGAGTTGGAGGCAAAACACGGCGTTTAGCTTTAGACCCGAGTTTGACCCGACTGGGATTGGGTGGATCGGATAGTTTAGGTTGGATCATGTAGTTAAGTGATTTTATTAAGGGCATTGGAGTCTTTCCCCACGTTTTCTAATTAAAAATAAATAAATAATAAGTAATAGTTTAATAAA
>NC_027756.1:13796812-13804602 GCF_000695525.1 Brassica oleracea var. oleracea | reverse complement strand
CAGCGGGATTGACGAAAATACGGAGCCAACTATTCTATATGAAGATAATGCAGCATGTGTTGCTCAAACAAAGGACAGATATATTAAAATCGATAGAACGAAACATATTCATCCGAAGTTCTTCTCATACACTCAAGAGCTCGTGAAGAAGAAAGAGATTGAAGTAAGATATGTCCAATCATGCGACAATGCAGCTGACCTCTTCACAAAATCACTTCCGACTTCGGTATTCAGAAAACATGTTCGTAACATTGGAATGCGTCATCAGAAGGATCTATGACTGCTCATTCGAGGGGGAGCTTACGTAGTTGTACTCTTTTTACCTTACTATGGGTTTTTCCATTTTTAACGAGGCAACATAGACGTTAAGCAAGAAGCAATAGTGACACTGGTCTCCAAGGGGGAGTGTTATGAACATGTCAAAAGTTTCGGCACCGAATTTGACATGTTACGTAAATATAAATCATGTGGAACCCACTGTCACTATGCATGCACAGTAACTTTACTTTTTCATTTCTATATAAACGATCGTTTGTAATACACACAATCTCTTCTCCTTCTAATAATACATTCTCTTTTGTTATCAGTGTTATCTTCTTCATACGGATATAAAATTTTGCTTTATTTAAATTTTCGCGTTACAATAAAATTCCAGTTATTCTTATAACAGACAGTTGATTAATTTCCATTATTTGAGCATGTTTCATTTGAAAATAAATGCACATGTTAAATTGTTTCTATAAAATGTAAGATTAACGTTTAAAAATCATTTTCTCTCTACAAACACATTTTGTTTGTTTGTAAATATTAAGTTGAGGTTATATATCACATTACACCTTCCATATAATTTTAAAAAAAAAACACTTATCTTCTTATTTTAGATTTGAAAAACGTTTTATATGTTTCATAATTTTTGCTCATTCTAACTTAAATGTTTCCAAATGAATCTGATAAAAAGACATACTAGTAAACAAAATTAATGGGGTTTTTGTAATAATGCTGAATTGCTAATCAAATTTGATTTCTGTATGTTTATTTTTGCTTTTCATTTTCTTGAAATTATTAGACAATTTTGAAATTGTGCCGTAGGTAATGGGGGTACTTTTCAAACGTTCTAGGAAGCAGACAAGATCATTGACCAAAGGACCATTTCAATGTGTTTCTATTCTATGTCCTCTCTCTCTAGAAAATTCAAATTATTTGAAAACTAAAGTCGTTGAATATTTTTTTTATAATAGCTAAATATTTAAGTTAGGCTTACGTTTCTGATGACATTATATTTTAGCAAAACGATTGGTTTTACAACTAAACAAATAAGTGTGAAGTACCAAAGAGATCAAATGGTATTTAACAAAAGAAACTTGAGACTTTTTTTTTTTTTGAGCAACTAGAAACTTAAGACTTAAAAAACGAATTAATTCAGGAAACAAATATTTTATTTTAATACACGCTTTATCGTAATATAAAAATGATTGTTCAACGTTTGCCTAATTCTCGGTCCGTGCTAAGATCTCACATCGACTTCAAGTCTTCTTTTTCTTTCTCTGAAGAAGCTCTAATCTTCTTTAAGCCATGGCTAATCGCTATGATCCGAATCCTTTCGCTGAGGAAGAAGAAGTCAATCCCTTCGCTGTAAGCTTTCTTTAACTTTTTGTGGGATTAATCACTCTCCAATCTTGCTTCTTGCAAATGGGTTTTTGAATCTGAGAAATGAGTTTAATGTCTTGTTGCTTAGAGCTTGAAAATGGGTTAATTGAATTGAAAATTTTATGAGAGATTACAGTTAAAGTTTGTAGCTTTCATTGATTTAATCAAAGGCTGTGGTGCTTTTTCTTTAAACCAGTTGATGTTTCTGAAGCAATAAATTTTTGTGTGTTTTGTCAACTGATTCGTTATCCAATTTTACATTTAAATATAGAACCCAGGGAGTATCCCACCGGCATCGAACTCAAGACTCTCGCCTTTGCCTCCAGAGCCTGTTGGTTTCGGTTATGGTCGGACCGTAGACATTCCTCTTGACAATGAAAGATCCGCTACACAGGTTGGTTTAGAGATGATGGAGTTTATTAAATTATATGTATATTGTGGTTAGGTCGATCTTGGAGTTAAGTATGATAAAAGATTTTGTCTTTGTATATTTGTTGGGAATGTTAGAATTTGAAGAAGAAAGAAAAAGAACTTCAAGCCAAAGAAGCTGAGCTTAAACGACGAGAGCAGGTAAACTTTTCTAGATTATCTTTAAGCTTTGCTAGATAAATTAATTGGAGTCTTTTGACCCAAAATAAAAAAAAAAAGGAATTGGAGTCTTTAACTCTTCTTTTGAAAATTTACAGTCTTTTGCAATGTTTAAGTATGTGTAGGCATGATTAGTTTTTTTTTTTGTTTTCTAGGTTCCGTGATCAACTCTCAACTCTTTTTTTTTTTTCCATTTCCTAGCCGCAGTGTTGTTTGTTTCTCTGAATGTTTTTGTTTTGGTTCCATGTAGGACGTCAAACGGAGAGAAGATGCTGCTGCACGAGGTACTTTGCTTATGAAAATTTAGTCGAAAAATTTACTCTTCTCTCTTATTTTCATAATCATTAATTGTGTGTGGTGGTTCTCTCTATGCAGCTGGAGTTAATATTGAAGTGAAAAACTGGCCGCCTTTCTTCCCACTTATCCACCATGACATTGCCAACGAGATCCCAGTTCATCTCCAAAGGCTACAGTATGTTACCTTTGCTACTTATTTGGGTATGTGTTTTCTTGTCCTTACAGTATGTTGTTATACCTTTTCTACAGCCTTTAGATTTTTAAACCTTCTTTGCTCTTTGTTCGGCAGGGTTGGTTCTGTGTCTGTTCTGGAACATTATTGCCGTTACTACAGCTTGGATCAAAGGAGAAGGTTTGTCTCTTAAGCATATTCTCAAGTTCCCTCATTCTTCTCTACTGCAGCATAGCTAACCGACTCAATTTTTTGTTCAGGAGTGACGATATGGCTTCTTGCCGTTATTTACTTCATAGCCGGTGTCCCAGGAGGCTATGTGTTATGGTATCGTCCCCTCTACCGTGCCTTCAGAACTGATAGTGCTTTGAGCTTTGGATGGTTTTTCCTGTTCTATATGGTGAGCGACTATTAGCTTTTTTAACATTTTTTGCTCGGTGTGAAAACTAATTCTGAAACCTTGATTCTTGCTGCACAGCTTCACATTCTTTTCTCTGTCTTTGCTGCTGTTGCTCCACCTGTTGTCTTCAAAGGAAAATCTCTTGCGTAAGTTTTTTCGTTTCTCCTTAACATTACAAGTTGATCTTGTAGTATTTTTAGTGCGGAGAAACCATTTTAAATTCATTAACTTCATTAAATGGTAGTTGCATTGTTCTTGACAAAAAAAAAAAAATTATTGTCTTCATGTAACAGTGGGATCTTACCTGCAATAGATGTCATAAGCGGTAACACATTGGTTGGGGTAAGCTCTCTCACCTTCTTATTATCTTTGAGGGTCTTAAAGAACCAGTCTAAGATTTAAAAAAAAAACTGAATCTTTGTTCTTTGTTTACAGATATTCTACTTCATTGGTTTTGGGTTTTTCTGCCTTGAATCAGTGGTCAGCATCTGGGTTATTCAGGTCTCTCTTCAACACTCTCATCGGTTTGTTGAACATATTGTTCATAAATTCTCAAATTGTTTTTTTCAACTTATTATTTTGGGATGGATTTGTTTTGTGTTTGAGCAGCAAGTGTATATGTACTTCCGAGGCAGCGGGAAACAAGATGAGCTGAGACGAGAAGCGGCGAGAGGAGCCCTGAGAGCTGCCGTGTGAGAGACCTTACTGTAACACTTGGTTTGTATGTAATTTTCACTGTTTCTTTCGTTTTTAGATTCTGTCTTCACGTCTCTCTCTGCTTTGTAAGCAAAAAAAAATGGATTCAATTTTTCGTGATACGTTTATGTAATGTAAATTTGTTTGTTCAAAAGTTAAAGAGTTCAGATTCATACTATTTTACCATTTTTAGAAAACATTCAGGGATTATTTAATCTTTCTATTTGATTTGGAAATGAAAAAGCTAACCTGCCAAGTCAAGAAAACATTCAGGGATATATCGTTTATTGTAAGATAGAATAAAAACATGCCAAATCAAGAAAACAAAAATAAAAAGACAATATATAGTAGAAAGTTTCCCTCTCATTAACCAAAAAAAAATACATTTTCCGTAGACATTACATTTCAACAATAAGCCACACATTTCTTCTTACAGTCGATGGTACAGCCACCGCCTCCACCACCACCAGCGTATCCTTTCCCGGAGCGGCTGAAAGACTTGAAGCACTTCGCCGGACACCTCAGCTTCTTCATGTAACAATGACCTTTCTCTTTACGCACCACCGTTGGTCTCACCACACCTCCTTTGCTGTATCCACCGGTAGGTCCGCCATAACCACCACCATATCCACCACCAATGTTTCCCCAATCCTTACCAGTGAAACCGGGTAATCCAAAACCGGTTCCTGGTACAGATCCGGTTCCGGGCCCAAAGTATCCTCCTGATCCATAGCCCTTGTCATTCTTGTTATCCTTTGGAGTGTTTGTTGAGCTGATCCGAGACAGATTTGGGTCGGGTCGGGCGTGAGTGGGAGAGTGTTAGTGTGAGAAGCAATAGTGTTAAGAGGACAATGAGCTTTGTAGTCATTCTTTTTGAGGGGGAGTTGGATTTGATATTTTAGATTCGATGGTTCATGAAGAAAAGAGTATAGTTTATTTATAGAGAATGGTTCTAGATATGCTTATGCAAGAGAGTATAAAGGAACAGTAACTACAAATTGCATTTAATTGATTTGGAGTAGAAGTTGGTGATAGTTGAAAACAAAGCCACATGCCATATACGATTTTTAAATAGTGTTTGATTTCAATTCAGTTTGGAGATACGATATGATATCATTCTGGAACTTAAAAGAGATAGTAAGGCCAATAATATGTAAAATACTTTTTAAATTGAAATATAGAAAGAAAGAAAAAATACTCATGTCTCTATCTCAAAGTCCTCTAGTTATCCAAATATGGTCGGCCCTTTCTCATGATGGTCTACTGCAAATTGGCAATGCAAACCGAAAAATGACTTTTTTATTGCAGGCAGATCAATGTATTGACAGATAATATTCCCCACTCGTAGCTGAAGAGAAAGTGTCATTAAGTTCCTCAACTATCAGCTACTTTTTTATCTAGAGAAATATCTTAAACTAGCACATTTTAACGTTTTTTCAAATTTAGCATATTAAATTTAAACTTCCGAAATAACACAAATTGTTGTATAAAATACTTATAAACAAAATTAAAATATTCCGTTGGGTTCACTATTTTCAGTTTAAAGTTTAGATTTCGTTAGTTATTAGAGAAGTGGGCTTGCTCATTTTGATATAAAAATGTGTGCTATTATTAGAAGCTTAAGAAATGATTATTTTATTATTGCTAGATTTAGAACTAAAATTAAAAGTGTCTTATTTTACAGAATTCCCCTTTTCTCTATCTATAAATCTTAACCAAAGTAAACTTATTTAATTTATTTATAGATCTTCAACTAATTTTCCATATGAGTTGAGCAGTTATGTATTTTTCTTCTATATAACCCCGTAGTTGGGTTTTTGTAAAGGTATTACCCAATACCCACTATCTTATCATCTTATTTTTTAGAGATGTTGAGTTTAATTTTTAACGATTCATAAACTAGTTGGGGACCTTTTCTGTTTTTTTTTTTCTAAGAAATTCTAATCGAGAAAGAAAATTCATTCACAAGAAAACCCCACCTGACTACTTTTCCAAGTGTATTTGGTTCAACAACTGTCTAGGAAAATGATATTTCAGATGTTTGTCTCCTGCGCTCCCTTATTAATTCGGTTACTAAAATTCGTTTATAATTCAATTTCTTTAAAAGAAAACAATCATAAAAGTTTTGGAAGCTCTATTTTATAATTGTTATAAGAACTAGATCATTTCTCCGCGCTATGCGCGGATATATATTTAAATTTGTTACATTTATCATTTTTAACTTAACTTAACTAATTTAAAATTTTGTTTTTTAATTTTTTTTAGTTTGAAGTAAGTATTTCTATTATATGTAACACAATTAACTAATTAAATATGAAGAATCAAGTCCGAGATTTTATAGTTTTGTATAAAAATATAATTAGGTTTAGAATATAATTTCTCTTATTTAAAAAGATCGGAATCTCATCTCGAATAAATTCACGAAAATAAAAAGTACTCAAATAACCTACTTAAAATATAAAACCCTCTTTTCATAAAAATAATCATGCTTTCTTGCTCACTCACACCTAGACATCACCTATGTCTTTTAATTTATTCTCTATATATTTAAATTGCTTAGCAAAGATTGAAAAACAGAAGTTGAGTTTTAGATTTTATATAGAAGTAGAGATATAAAGAAAAACAATGATAAAATAGTTTAAAATGTAAATAAATCTAGGTATCAAGTTCTGTGAGAAAGAGAATAATAATCCGAATGATGCATGAATTAGAATCACTCTTTGTTGCATGCTTTTTGCATGATCTCCTATTCGCCTTTTGAAATGCTTTATGTAATCAACTGATTTGTTGAAGTAGAAATTTGTTGCTGGTGATGAACGGAGTAGTAGTTTGCCTGGAAAATATTGGATATTATTGTTTTGTTGATAAAAAAAATTTAGATCTGTATTATTTTTTGATGTGTTTAATAAAATTATTTACCTTAGAAAAGTTTAGGAATTATGTTTGTGATGATGACATCTTTAAATTTCTTATTCTTCTTGCTTTGTAGGATGCTAAAATCTGCTGCTTGCTTGTCGCACACTATGAGTTTAACAATTGTCGACATGAGATAGAGATGTATGTATGAAGAGAATTATTATTTCGCTTTTAACTATTGTGTTAGACTTACCTGTTCAGGCGTAGACCAATCTTGGCATCAATATTGAGTTCTGGGTGGTACGGTTTTATTTTTTGTATTATGATTATCTGCCCGACGACATCTGCACATTGATTTAAAAATAAACATCCATGTTTGTTTAATTAATACTGAAATGACTTACGTACCTGGTAAGTAGGTGGGTGTAGTGGCTAAGCGTAATAGATTTCTGTAATTCTGAGGAGATAAATTGTGAACTGGAAATATCGGACCGATGTCTGTAACGTTCAATGTTATTGTCTTTTGATCGATCTGAATGTAATACGGCAGTTGGGTGAGTTTCCGATGTCGTGAATTATGTATGACAGAAAATCCTGAAAACTCATATATATCTCCTTCGGTTAAGTTTTTTGGGTCATTCGGCTGAATGTTTCCGTTGAGTCGACCTTCTAGTAGTTGTCCCTGAATGTGAACAAATTTGTTGTGCCGAACCAATTAAGTAAATAGTGAGTAGTTTAAATCAAATATGGTGGATTGGAAAATACATATATGTATGTATATGTTAAAGTTTAAAAAAGGCTTACGTGGTGGTCATAGCACAGGAAGCCGATGGAAGTTTGAGTATTATCTGTTTGGTGTTTTCTGATGTCTCAAACATTTCTTATACAGACCGTGATAGGACGCACTGAAATCCCTTGCTGAAGTTGGTGGATTCTTTGAGGAATGTGTTGCATGGAAGATGTCACTGTAAGACATGCGATTTTAACTAAGGGCATATGTTATTTAGAACTTTACAAACAAAACTATAAATTGTAATAAGATACATGAATTTCCAACTATAATTATTACACACATGGATGTATTTTCGAAATTAAATTTTTGGGTCATACGGAGAAAATAAATTATGATCTCGA
>NC_027756.1:13783544-13796427 GCF_000695525.1 Brassica oleracea var. oleracea | reverse complement strand
CATGTCAAATCGAGTAGATAATTTACTAAAGATTTTTAACAATTATATTAGATTCCAAAATATCATAAGCTTCCGGTCGATAACTTTTCGATCTTGAATATAATTGTTGGAATATCAGAAAATATTTTGGTTTTACGGCATATACCAACCTTCCAAAAAATAATATATATAAATTATTGAAGAAAATGCTAAGATTTCAATATTCAAAGAAATCCTAGGTGAGTAAATTAACAAATTCCATATATATATATATATATATATTATTTTCTGATGAGAGTAAATTTTGAGAGTGATTGAGACAACTTATAAAGCATAAAACCTTGTTGGTGCTAAATTAATATTTGAGTTATCAAACTTCTAAAGGATAACTCAAAACAACAACTAATAGATAATAAAATTGTATAAGAGGCACTACTCTGTATATATCTAACGGCAAATATAACATAGACATCATGTGATGGAGATTATTAAATATTTCTATAGGATAATACATAAGTAAGGATTTGTTTACCTCCAGTTTGCGAAGGGGGTGCAGGAGGTGGGTTCTCCATCGCTTCTATATTTCGATCCTTACAATCAAAACGATTACCAGTTAGAGAGATGGACTACGATTTGTATTTTCTTGGCTGTTAAATTTTTTTTACACTTACGTTGATTAAAGCTTGGTAGACACTTCCAATGGTGATTTCAATGGGAAATAGATAGCTGGGTTCCCTTTTTGTAGAATTTTTAAGAATGATTATATATTTAAGGAAGTCTAATGTATCTATGAATTTAAGATATGCAAATAATGTCTTACGTAATTGGAAGGAACTATCATTAATTTGATTGATTTTCCCTTGATATATCATTTACTTGGAGTAATTATGTTGCTTAACGAACACGTTTTTTTGTTTTAGAAATGGTGATGAGCAAATTCCCTCGCACTCATGCATTAAGGATCACATCCAAATATGAAAATGATAATATGTTGCAATACATAAATGATTGACCTGTTTGTTATAAGTATAGATATCAAAACACTTAAAGAGACAGAGTAATAATCCGTAAGAAGTAGAACAATAGTGCAACACATGATTATCAAAACATAATCATTCAGAGTATTTAAAAAAATTTAGAAAGACTGAAAGAAACCATGAGTCAATAATAAACTGGAAAGAAACACTTAAAATGCAATCCCTTTCAAGATATCAGACGACACACGGAAGCTCTACTTCCCACACTTGAGGCGTTTAGCTTTCCCCATCTCATCAATGTCATTAGTTCTCTTACTCCCCTCTGCAGAATTGTTGTTTCCTTCCGAAGCTTCTGTGAGTGGTGGAGTGTCAAGAGGAAGAATCTTGGTCACAGTTAAAGATCGAGACTTCCCATCTAAGTTATGCTTTGTAACTTTCACACAAAAGTTATGTTTCTGGCCGATGGTGCTGAGTAAAGCTTCCGGGACATGCACCTCTTGGGTAACTCCTTGGTTTCCATTAGCCTGACAATCAAGTTAACCAATGTTCAATCGCAACTTGAGGACCAGCACTGAGAGTACCAATACTGAAAGTACCGAATGATGAAAGTTACCTCAAAATAGTTGCTGACTAATTCGAAAGCATGCTTCCCAGTCAACTCAAAACCAGCATCCCCAAGCAGTACAAAAACAGCTTGTTCACTGTTGTCATATACAGATATCTGTGCACGGTACCTGTCATGAAAAAGTTAGAAGCTAATACCATTCAAAGCGTTACTGAGTACTGAGTTTAGATTAAATAATGTGCTACTCCAGATATGTTGACTTTCCCACATTTCGAACACATTAACGAAGTTGGGCCTTTCTTAACTTTAGTATGGCACCCACTGCATGATATGTATTACCAGGTTGAGCCATGGACCACATCATCAATCGTAGCCGTGCACTCAAAAAAAACCTCCTGCACCGCAAAGCTATATAAGACTCAAAGATTTGAATCAATAACTAAGAAATTTTTACACCTAATTGTACCTTAGTAGATCCCTGCTTGATGTAGGAGAATATTTCTCTTATGGTCAATGTCTCCCGTTTAGTAACCACTTCGGCATTAACCTCCTCAGCACTCTGTGGGTTAGAGGCCAACCTGAGACATAGTAGTAAGCATTGATCCAGTCAGTCATTGATATGGGGCTATGTAGCGAAAGAGTACATGTAAACACACAAATATATATATTTACCAGCCGAAGTAGTCGATCGTAGGTTGGACATCGTAGTCCATAAAAACACGTGAGGATGACATTGAAGTCAGGGCAAGAGTACCTATTGTATTAAGCAAAACCCATTTAAAGAGCACAAAAAGTAGATATGTAACTGTAAAAAAGCTATACTAAAGTTAGAAATCGTAACCTCCGAGACTCTTAGTGTTAACGGTCGTCACCAATAACACGGGGGGGGTGTTTTCGTATGATTTGAATTTTTTGCAAAACTCTTTTGCAGCCTGGTCCCAAAGGTAGAGCTTCATCACAGGTCCACTGTAAAATATCATCACTGAATGGTTAATAGAAATAGAGAGAAAGGGTGTTTAAGAAAAAGAAAAAAAAACATACTCGTGTGACTGCACATGAACCAGAACATGCCTCGCCCTTGCTATCTCCACTTCGTCAAGGACTGGGGTCCCATTGAAACTCTGTCCATTAACCAGCTTCATGTGGCCGACAACATCTATCCAATTGTTCATGAAGCGTGTAAGTAAGAAGAGTACGAAATAAGTAATCTACTATTACATGACCACACAAAACCGAAACAGACATAGTACTGAAGCAACTGAAGCAGCTAACAGATCCTAATCATACTATGCTACGATAGAACCCTCAAAAAAAATCCAATACCCGAGGGTAGTAAAAAATCCTTCCTACTGTTACAAACAGAATTAGTGAATTTCATTTGTCATTTATATGTTCTAAAAGAGTGATTTCAGAGACTGACAAAGCCAACGATTTCACAGAATGATTCTCACAAACCTAAAACGCATTTTAAGCAAAATTTGAGTTTATATCCGAGCAGCAAGAAAGACAAATATATCTCTAATCATCAAGCACTGTAACTAAGAGTTAGTGTGGGGGATAAGTGAGATTACCGTAGAGGTCTTCTTTCCGATTGCAGCTAGCTTGGAAATCCTCAAAGGAATGAAATCGGAATCTGTCTTCATCAAAATGGGAGGGACTGTCTTCAAGAACAGAGAGTTCAGAGTTCCATGAGAACGACACCGTCACGGCATGATCAGAAACCCGATACACCGACTTGTTGCTTGATCCGTAGAAATTGTTGAGTTTGTAAACCAATCCAGGCTTCATTTTAGGCAAATATCTCTCAATACGTCCTGGCGAAATGAAGCCTTGGATAACAGTTCCCTGCGAAAAATACACAAACAATCAAATCGTTGTTTTTAATTTTCTAGAGATATATAAAATTTGAAAAGAAACAAATGTCACTAATCGTCTAAATATAAGTGAGATCTTATTCTACTAAATATAAGTGAGACCTAAATGACGATCTAAATAACAACGAATCAAAAAAACGATGGTCGGTGAAATCAAGTACCTGTTCGTCGATTAGAAGCATCTCAATGCCAATAAGCGTCTTCTTTAGAGGGTTCCAAGCCTCCCAGAAATGAATCAAGCGGAAATGAAGCTGGGTTTCGTGTGGACCCGGTGAGACATCTCAGAAGAACATGAAATTATCATCAGAATCGGAGGTGATAGGGGATTTTCCATTCGGGTTCGTCGCCATGGATTGAGGTTAGAGAAGTTCTAGGGTTAGATTTGCACGCGGGAGAGAAAATGAGTATATAAAGTAGCAGAGAAAGAGTAAAGGGAAACGAATCCATTAAGAAGAAATTGATGGATCGAGATGTAGTGGAGAATTGATTGTTGAGATGTAGATCGAGAGAACTGAAACGACGGAGAGAAACAGTGAAGACGAAGAGTTAGAGGAGTAGATCCTCTTGAGAGGCGGAGACCCTCGTGTTCACCGTCGAGGTTTGTTTTTTTTTTAACTGAACCGATAGATTGTGTCGGAAGCCCAATGTTTACGACGAAGCCCAGAGGAAGCAAATTGAGGCCCATACGAAATCAAGAGTTGAGTTTTGTACATCCAGCGTGGATTAATGAAATGTTTTGATTGGCCAAATATAATTGTCAACGTGGACATCCTATAATCCCTTTATATTTGCCTTTTAGTATAGGATAGATGTTGAAATGTTTTAACTACATAATAATATTATATTACCATAGTCGGTAGAAGGAAATTTTCTAATAATGGTAGATGGCATTCATAAAGCAAATACATCAAAATTTTAGTGAAACCCATTGTGACAACCCGTCCTGCGGATTCCAGATTTCACAGCGCTGTGAAATCCGAGGTCTACAGGACGGGTTGTCACGCCCATAATTGCTAGAAGAGACATTTCGGGACATGACTAGCTATTACCAAGTTACCTGCACACAGAACAATGACTTATTAAATTCAAACCTATGCTGTTAAATATGCAGAAAGTTGACATCACTGAATATATGGGTACAAGGGATCTACCCAAAATGTCAATGTGTAACAGGTTCATGGACGGGCCTATGTAGACTTATCTTTATGTCTTCTATGCGAAATAATATGTGAACCTTAATTTTATATTGTACCCTCAGACGTGGAAACCAAAGGAGATAATGAAGGAGGTTCCTAGTTGTTGTTGTGTCTCCAAAATGAAAAAGAGAGACTATCTCTATAGAGCCCCACGAATTTGAAGAGAACCCATTCACTACATTGTTTATTGCTATTCCAAGGCATCTTCATTGGTAATGTTTCTTAAAATTTTCAATAAAAATAAAGAAATTCAAAAGAAAAAAGAATGAAAATAGGTGAAAATAGTCACATAAATTTGTGAAATACACATCTACGTATAACAATTGATCACTGGTTTATTTTATTTTTAAAAAATAATTAATTAATTTTAATAAAATATTAGTTTTGTATTTGTTTATATTCTCTTAGTTTCACCCTTCGTGATGCTCTCACCCGAATATTAGAGCACCTCTAAAATGTTCTCAAACTTCCAAATTTTGAATTTTTTTTCTCTCAAACAAGTTTTCAAACTTTTAAAATACTATCTACTTTTCATTTTAGTCGTTATAATTATGTAAATTACTTATATTTTTTCCAAAAAGTTTTTTTGCATCATATTAATATTTATAATTATATTTCACTTAAGTATTCAAACATATCTTTACATATATATAATATTATTAATACATAAACATATAAATATGTTAAAAAAAATTAAAATTATTCATGTAAAATAATATTATGTAAAATATAAATATTATGAATATGTAATTTAACCATTTCATAACTCTTTTTCTAGTTCATATATTTTCTTTTAAGAAATTAAAGATTTTTTTATTCAGTGAAACCAAAATATCTATATGAGTTATGAATATTATGTTTTCATTTTTAGTGTGTATTTATTATCTACTTATAAAATTTTAGTTTTTATAATCAATTATTATTACAACTGAGGACTGCATGTAATATACAAAAAAAAATTAAAAAAATATTTGAAGTTTTTTGTTGGAGCAACCCTATCCTAAAACCTTTATATCAAGGTTCACTCACCTTCAAAATAATTTTTTTTGTTAGAGATGCTCTTAATAAGACCACTAATCACATCAATTAACATTACTCATACAAGTTAAACGGATTTTTAATCAGGAGGGGAAAATATTGATTAATCATATCAGAACTATCTATAAAAAAAAAAAAAAAATCATATCAGAACTATCAAATAAATTGCCAAATGTTAAGCAAAAAAAAACTATCAAATAAATTGGTGTTATTTGTTCGACACAACGTTCCTGTGTGTGGTTAGTCTATACTCTTTCTTGTACACCACAATATATCCAAAGCTATTTGATATATGTATAGCTAAATATTTGCAACCCAAATGTAGAGCTCACTATATAATTATACACACAACAACAGCAACAACAACAACAAACGAAAAGCCTGTGTAAACCTAACTTTAAGATTCACAAATTAATGAACATATTTTTTCACTATGCCATTTTTGGGGTTCAAACCATGATGACTATAATCACCTCTTTAGTCTAGTTTTTTTCTTGTGTTTAAAAAACCAATAAAGATTTATAAAAAGGAGCTAAACCTTTTTTCAAAAAATAAAAAAGAGCTAAACCCCACGACCAGTTATCTCTTGGTACTGTCTCAATGACTCCATTCTCTGCAGCTTCATCTCCTCGTTAAACTTCTTAATAAACGCCTCAGCTCGCGTATTCAACTCGTCCTGACTCAGTGACGGCTCTTTCCTCACCTTCCCCTTCGACTTCTTAGTCGCCGCCATTTCCTGACACCGGTAATAGTTAGTCCTGTCCCGAAATGTCTCCGATTTCTTGTAAACCGGTCTGGCCTCGCCGCGTGTCTCGTTCCTCTTCGGCTTCGCCACTCTCAACAACGCTCTTCCAACTGCAGATAATAGAAAATCATATGAAATTACTAATTTGCCCCTCCGGACTTTTGAGTTGAGCCCACCGACGCGTGTCATCGACGGCAAGTTTGAATTCTCAAAATAATTTAAAACCTACCTAACGGTTTGTTAACATGACGTCAACTCTTTGTCTGTTTTTATTTTTTCATTTAGTATATTAAGAGTCTATTTTTCAAGTACTTTGAAAAGCAATAAAAACATATTTACGTACTGAAAATAGAAATACAGGTGAAAATTCTAAAATAATATTTAAATGAATATTAGTTTGTGATTTTATTCTTTGTGTGCGTTTTGTGATATTAGTACAAATGTCCACTAATTTAAAATTAAGTGAATATTAATTAAAAATTAATTTAATTTAAGAAAGTGAACGAGCTGTTGTACCTTCTGGACTAGCTTTAACTGATTTACGGTGGCCGAACCTTGAAGAAACTAAAGGTTTCTCAGTGGGAGGGATATTCTCTGATTCAGTCATACGTGGTTGCAGATTAGTCTGATTTGAAATCGCCGGTGGTAACATGACATCTTCATCTCCACCGGATCCAATCAAATCGGAACTTTCCATCATAATCACGCTCTTGAGCTCCGATTCAGTCTCATCTTCATCTTCCACCGTCTCCACCACATCTTTTATCTTCTCTTCCTCCGCCGTAACCGTCTCCGGTTCCAGTTGCCGAGTCGGCAGATTAGAAACTACGAAATCGAATAGCCTATCTTTCTCCTCCAGCATCCGCGGAGAAGCTTGGTCATGAACAATCAGCTCCGTCTGGAGCTCATAATCGCCGCTGCCACCGTAAACGATTCCATCGTCTTCCTCTTCGTGGTGGCTAGCGCTCCGGTAATACTTCGAAGAAGCCACGATGGTGATGATGATTCCGTTGGTGAGTATGTAGAGATACGGCGGTTTCAGCCACGACAGCAAAGAACTCCACAGGATCGGAGCTTGCGAGACGGAGAAATCCACAGCCACCGGGACAGAGACCTTGAGCAACAGTCCGACGGAGGCGACGCCGGTAGATATTAGCACCGCCTTGATAGTCATCAGCCACGATATCATTCTCTCTCTCTCTTTCAAGATTTTTGAGTGTTCGTATGGGAATCTGTGTAAGGTACACGTTAAGGATTGTTTTCGCATTTATATAGGGAGGGAAGAGTATCCTCTGGTTTGATATCCGCCGTTAGATCTACGCTTTGATTAGATGGACTGTTACGATTAACGGACAAAGATGGCAATATGGGTCCGGGTTAAACTTCCGGATTTTAATTTACATTATCTTGATAATTAACCGTGACCATATGTTTAACTATCTCTTACGTGTAAATATATGTGTAACAAATGTTGATGTATGATCACTCTGTTGAAAGTTACTGGTGGAATTTATAAGTATATTCTTAGGTTATAGTGTTTCGTTATGATGATATTTGTAGATAGATGATAATATGTTACTACTTTAAATATAAAAATATTTACCGCAAAGAAATGATGGTGTGTATACTAAGAACTAGCTACAGAAGTCAATCAAGAATTCTTGATTACAGTACTTTCCAACATTATTCCCTCTATAATCGTATGCATCATTTACATTATGAATCGCATTCTTTTTTTATTAAAAGATATTTGATTACTTCTTATTCAAGCAACGACTACTTGATATATGAATACTCAATATAAGAGCAATACGCTTTTTGACATTGGTTTTGCATTTGTAATATATTAAATCAACGATTAAGCTGTCAATTTCCAAGTATTAACTATTGATATGAATAGGCTTATATTCTTAAGTATGTAGTTGAGTTAGTGTGCGCGCATATAACCAGATTAGTCCAGAGACCTAGAGACCACAATAATAAAGTGGTGTATATTAATGATATGTGCGTGGGGACAAAGCGTATAGTATTACGACTAAACTAAATACAGTACTGAATTAAATTTTGATTGTAATGGTGAAGGGATAAGAGTCTTGTCGAGGAAAAAGTGTAAAAAGTAGCTTATGGACTGTAAGTATTGCTGTCATATACTCCTGATATGTATTTTCAGTATTGCTTTTACCAAAACATTTGTTTAAATTACTAAATAGCAGTCTTAAGACGCCAACTTTCTTAAGAAAGAAAAATTATGACTTACAAAATCATAGAAACAAGTTTGTGGTTTCAGAAAAGGAAAAGAAATATAGGTAACTTCAAAATATAATAAAAGCACAAAAGTCTAAAACTGTTATGTATTTTTTTTTTTGAAGGCAACTGTTATGTATTTTTGGTAATGTCCCTATTAGGGAATTGGTGATTACATCATAAAAACAAAACATATTTAATCTACGATTTGTAAATGATTCAGAATAATTTTTCTTACAAATAAAAGAAACAATATTAAAAGTTAGGAGAAAGAAAAAACTCATGGAACGTTCATGTGAATTGAGTCATGTTTTCTGGTGTAAAATTGAGTTGAGTCAATTGACCACAGAGTTCGAGTGTTTTCATTACAAAATTTTATTTTAATTGATTTCTTTTGACGCAGAAAATAGTAAAAATATTCGATTCGTTCACTTATTTTGAAGATCAATCTAGATCATGATACAAACATCTTTGCTTGCACAATAGGGGGTGCAGTTTGTACACTTTTTAAATTCTATCAAGCATTTTCAAAGTTTTAAAAATCGAGATTAATGCAACAAACTAAAAAACACTTCAAACTTTAGGTAACCAAACCAAGTTGCTTTGGTCTAGTGGTATAGGAGCTCCAGCTAGAGTGCCCGCCCCTGGGTTCGAACCTTGGCCACTGCGGAATTTACATGTGGGTTGCAGCATCCGAGACCGAAGACCGTTACACGGTGAGCCACATGGTGACGCGCTAGCAGCGTCCATGCTCACTTCGGTCTCTAGTCTGGACCACCTCGGTAGGGCCAAGATACTCGGGTTATCAAAAAAAGAAAAAAAAAAACTTTAGGTAACCAAATGAGCTTTACTTTTGGGTAATGAAAAAGTATATTTTGAGATAAATAAACATAATTATTAAATATTTTTAGAGAGGAAAAGGGAGATGGAGCTTGAAAGTTACAACGGTCATATCATATATTGGACCGTTATATGAGGCAAGTTTTATTTGGGTCGGCAGTGAAGCCCCCACACTGCTCGTGGCCAGCTGTATGCTCTGAGATCCAACTCCAAAGTTTTACTTCGCAAGTGGCGCCATAACTTTCGACCTTTATTATTATTATTATTATCAGTTTTTTATATAAAAATACATCATTCCCGCAGTTTTTTATTGGGAAAATACTGTTTAATCAATCAAGCGTTCTTGAAAGTGGCTATCTAAATCAACCCATATAGAAATACATCTTTTATGTGTTTCATATTAGGAACAAGTTGAAAACGAGGCAAATCCTGATTTATAAATACTGTATAGGTTTATGTTTCTAAACGAAGCCTTTATCTCAGTATTAATTACTACTCATTTCGTTTTATAAATAGTGTCATTTTAAAATTTATCACACAAATAAAAACAATGATTGAAATATAATTCATATTTTTAATATTTACAATGATTTAACTAATAGTTTTTAAGATAATATTTTAATAAAGTAATACATTTTATAATTAATAATAAGTTTAATATATATAAAAATTTTGTATTAACATTTTAAAGTGACATGTTTTGTATAAGAAAAAGATGTCAATATGAAACAGAGATATCAACAGTTTTATATCATACGTGTCCCTGATCCTAAAAAATCATTATCCAATTATCCAGTGGTTTTGAGAAAAAGGAAACAATATAATTAAAGCCAGCCTTCTTAAAAAAAAAAGAAGAAGTTAAAAATCAGCCTTATACGATAGTAATTCCAACACAATTTGTATTTTGTAGATTTGTTGCTTTGACTTGACTATAAACTGGAGAAGGTAAAGTATCTCAATTTTCTGTATTTATAAGGATAAACCTATTGGTCGGTCTGCTATATAACTTTGATGTATAGGCAGTGCAGGTCCGAACATCCATGGCACCTAAAGCGCACTCTAAATATGCTGCCCCTTAGCTATATTTTTTTTAAAGCTTAGAACATAAAACAAATTACTAACAATCAAAAGTTAATGAAAAAAAAGAAAAAAAAACTTACATAGATTAAGAAATGGTGGAATATGATTGAAGTTGCAAGAAAAAATTAACAAGAAAGTTGAAAGGACAGAATATAATATAATATATAATATATTATATAAGAAAATTATATAAGTTGAAAAAAAACTTATCATTTAATATAATATATAAGGAAATTTAAAAAAAAATAGAAAAGGTAATCAAAATCTCTACGATCAAATTATTTAGTTATTATTCGAATCTTATAGTTAATTGGCAATTTGCCTTTGTTAAAAATAAAAATGGCAGCTTGCCTTTATTAAAAATAAAAAAAATGGGCAGGAGTCATGTTCGAACTCACGCCTAAAGGAGATATTAAGATGTACGTAGCCACTATCCAACAAAATTTCGCTGTACATTATGCCCTTAACATTTCAATAACTTTTGGCGCCACAAGTCCCGGGCTTTACCCCAGGGCCGGGCCTGCGTATACGGATCTTGTATATTCATATATGTGTGTATTTTTTTCTGCCAACATATGTATATGCATATTTTTCTCGATGATAAGAACTCCGAAATATAATAAAAAAAGTTGCGAAAAATAAGAAAGTATGTAGAACGAGCTTGAAATGCATTTACGTACACATAATAAAGCACAACACGAACCAGGACGGTTGATTTCAGTGTGAGGAGTCGCAAATAGTTGCAGCACAAGCTCAGGAACCATAATAAAGCTTCGTTTTCGTTCAATTTGGTGAATCATTACAACAAAAATAGCTAATAGACAGCTTTAGAGTTTTTAATCGAATACATGCAGCTACAAGTTTTTTTGTTTTGTTTTGGAAAAAATACATGTACAAGTTTTTCAAAAATAAAAAAACAGTTTAGTTGACCGGGTGATTGTAGTCGAATGGTACGGAGACGGGACTGAGACGCCAACACGTTTCAGGTTCGATCCATCTGCTGCGCGAAACTAAGTTACAATTATCCTGATCACCTAACACGGATATTGACCTATGCTTTAGGGCCCATTTGAATATTCGGAGAGAGGGTTTATCCGTGGGCTGCACCTCCCCTTGAAGATTAGTCTGGGTCTTTCCATAGATCTGGGATACCCCAGGTTAATCAAAAAAAAAAAAAACAGTTTAGTTCGCAAACAACCATTAGCACGTTCCGTCCACTGCAAAAGTTGCTAGACATTACTCCTTCTGTTTCATTATAAGTGGCATTTGAGACTTTTGCACACAGACTAATAAATCATTTAATTTTGCATGTTTTCTATATAAAAATGTTATTACCCATACATCTACTCCTATTTCAACCAATAGAAAAATAAACCGTAGAGTAAAGTTAATAAATTCTGTGTCGAAATACTAAAACGATATTTATTTTGCAACGAAAATTTTTCTCCACAATGACACTTAATATGAAATAAAAGGAGTAGTAGATAACAATTTATAAAATCATATAAATTATATTAATTGAAAAAGTATATTTTGTAAAAGTTTGTTTTATATGTTTTTGCTTTCAACCACAGGCTTTGGCTTGAAGTTTCGTAGAAATAATAGCGAAAGAGCTAAACAACAATGTTCAGTTGACAAATTACACGTGTCATTCGACGAAGCTAGGACTGCGACTCACGCGCTGGCGTTCGCAAGTGTGGGTAATGCCATGTTTAACTGGAAATTTCTCATGTAGGTCAAAGCAGTTTAAGGAGAATCTATCTGAAGATGCGTTACTTGTGCACCGGCCAGAGCTAACGGGACAATGACATGTTCCGCTAAAAAAAGAAGTGAAAGTTGGTTGGAGATCTTATCAGTTCTTCTTTCAGTTATTTTCTACAGAGATAATGTGAATAAATTACGGAATGGATAAGTCGGTATGTAATGAGACAAGTATAATAAATGGTGGTACATATTAATCGTTTACTGGTTCTAATATGACAAAATATATTTTTTCTTTTTATATAACTGATCACTTGTTGTCAAAAATAAAATAAAATAATAACTGATCACTTAACCGAAACATACGACAATATAGATAGTGTCATGAAATAACTTATAATTTATAGTATCGGGAAATTTAAATAAGAGTAGAATTCAATACCCGTAGGAAGCAAATAACACTTAATATGAGAGAAAGAGTTTATTATAAGGAAGAAGAAGAAGATGTAATTGTGTACAAAAGAGTGAGATGAGTGATGGTATTTATAGTGAGCAACAATACATAAAATATCAAAGATGGTGCTTGATTTGGTAAATGAGTGGGTGATCATAGTGCTTGATGAGTAGATGATCATAGTGCTTGA
>NC_027756.1:13777307-13781750 GCF_000695525.1 Brassica oleracea var. oleracea | reverse complement strand
ACTCTTAATTTTTGCTTATGCAATGTTAGTATGTGTAATCTTATGTGTAACAGTGCAAGACAAATTAAAAATCAGAGTTTTGGTTTGTGGTGTACAAAATAAAATATTATGTGGGTCTGTAGTATTACCAAGTAAGTTATTTGACTTTCTGTATTTTTTTATTTATTTAAATGATTTATAATATTATAGTAAATTTTTTTTTAACTCACCAGAAAAAACTTACAAAACTGGTTCTTTAGCTTCTTTTTTGTAAACATAAGTTCATAAGAAAACCACAGATTTTTTTTCTTTTGATTCTTAAGTAAAATCAATTTTTTTTTTCTGAATAGGGCCCCGGAAATCTCAGGCCCGGCTCTGCACTTTAGTCACATGAATATGAAGGATCAACATATTCTTGTGGGTGAGGCAGTGGCAGACTTAATTAAACGTAATTGATTCTGAGATTTATGGTTTAGATTTTTATATCTGGTTTAGAGTTTATGGAGTATAAAACTGTACAGATGGTAATTTGTTTATAGTAACTCTTTCGCAAATGCCTATACTAAATGTTTAGTTTATGTATCAATCATGGATCATGATGTGAGGCTCCAATCCCGACAGAGTTAATGACATTGTAATAAATCGGGAAGTTGTAATCAACTTTGTTGCTAATGCACCCACTGCTGAACAACTCGATGCCGTCACGATTTGATTGATACCTGCTCATTGACATGCCAAAGTTATTGGCACATCATGCTAGACTTGAGAAAGGCCCCAGTAAGAGCCAATATCTTTGTAAAATAAATTCAGTTCAATATAAAATACTTCTCGAATCTTTGTTTACTTCGAGCAATGACTTTCCTCTCTTTTGTTTTTAATTCCAAATCATGTATGGGTGATTTTATAGCACACACTTGGCGTCTCTCCTTCACTTGAGACTTCCCTGTATCTTCTCTCAGTCTCAGTTTCCCTTATGGCCAGTCTCGTCAGCTCACAACAGAACTCTGAGACATGGCATAATATACCTCTCCCAGAAAGAAAAAAAAAAAGATTTCAAGCTTATTGGGTGCTTTTTAGGGTAGGCTGACCATCGCTCTAGATGTAAAAAAATTGAAGTGGTCTACGTCTCACATTTGTGACACTTTCACCTTTTCGATGTAATTATGAAATTATGCAGTAGTACCATTTTAAGTATTAAACTGCAGATTTACTTGATTTCTCTAAGAGACCTTATGAGTCTCGCTTTATATGGTTTGATAAAACTTTTCTTAAATCATATACGGTTGCTCTGCTTTGGCAAGTTAAAAGGAAAAGAACACAGAGAAATAAAATGTACTCCACCATGAGATTCAATTTAACTACACCAAAGCACCATACTAACCGATTTTCTGTATTTCATTATCGATAACTCAAAATCGAACCAACCACCCTCTCTCTCTTTATAAATAGTTTATGAACTTACTAACCCATATTTACTTATATAACGTTGTTCCTGCTAAGTTTGATATGAGACAAGACAATGCCTCTTGAGATATTTCTTCTTCCTATCTTTTACTGTTGTGTATTCTGGATATTTCTAGACCATGTCACCAAGCATCCCTATCTACCCTGCAACAAACCAGAAACAAGTTCCCAACTACTTACTCCCACTGCTCAAAAAAACAAAGCAATGGATAATATTAAGCATGAAAATGATAAAGGTTCAAAAAGGGAGATGGCTTAACCTTTTGTCGACATATGTTTATAGGCCGATCATCGCTGCAAAATGAAATACAACAGCTGTTACATGGTTTCTTGTCATTAATTGAATATTACAATTAACAACACAATGCAACAAAAATATAAAACCTCATTTGCTTCAACTTCACACAATCTTACGGATCAATATGTAGCTCTAAATGGGCAGGTTGATCCAAGCCTAAAAGTACCTTAGCGGGAGAAGTGGATACTCTGAAGCAATCAGCATTCATCCCCACAAGACACAACCCAGGGAAGATAACCTACACTCGCACACACACATTCACGATACGCTAATAAAAAAAAACAATCTTTCTCGGAGAGGCAATTCGTCGAACACCTGGAGGAGACTTACATCGAGATGTTTCTGCAAGGTCTTGGTCCTCTTCCGTGGCCGACGAGATGGCCTGTTCCCACTCATGCTGAACACGTCTTCCTCGATCTCGTCACGAGACAGAGCCACCCAGAGCCTGTGATTCTCGTTCTTCGCCTCAACGCCGCCGCCGCCGCCTAACCCGGGAGACTCCGCCGGAATCCCTCTCTGCCTGTTCGATTTCGCCTCCGCCACCGCCGCGACTGGTTTCTGATTCTTCGCCTCCGAAGCTCCTCCTCCGCCGCACGCCTTCCTCGGCCGCAGATTCCACTTCCTCTTCTCTTCGTCCTCCTCCGCCGACACCGGAACTTCCTCTCTCCGCGGCGGATTCTCCTCCGATTTCACCTTCTTCTGGTGATCGCGCTCGGACGACGGAGCGAGTGAGGAGAAGGAGAGGCGCGGCTGACGAGACGATCGCGACGCAACGGTTCGGTTGGAAACGGGCGGCGTCTCCGGCGATGGGTCCGATTTGGGGTCCACGTCAGTGACAGCAGAGACTTGAGGTCCAAGGGTGAGAGGAGAAGAGAAACCGTGGAGAGACTTCTTCATATTCGCCGGCGAAGTAGACATTGGGGACGAGAGATTTGAAACGGAAACCTAAAGCGAGAGATCAAAAACCCTAAGAAGCTAAAGAAGAAAGCAGAGGAGAGAGAGAGAGAAGAGGAGAGGGGGGTGCATGCGTTTGTTTCTAATTTTGTTTTTATTATATTTTTCTTTGATTCTTCTTCCTCTTTCTTACAAAGTCTTTCCTTCTCTCCATTTCATTTGTTTTATTGGACCTTTTCTCTATTAAATTTCATAATAATGAAATAACAAAATTATAGGTTAGGTTTTTATAGTAAATTTCAGAAAACTAAAATATATTCCTTCCTTTCACTGAAACTAATGTAATACTAATATACAAACAAAGGGATCTAATAATTAATAATTACACAAAAATTGTGTTGCAAAATTTTAACGAAATATACTTCTATTGGATTTTTAATTAATATAATTTAGATATGCTATTTAGTATGCTATAAATTATAAACACCATACTTAGTTATGAGAATCTTCTAAGAGATTCTTTTGTTTGTCGACTTGATTATTTGCTAATAAATGGACCAAAGAATTAATGGCGTTGCTTAAATGGGATATATGTATGTGTTATGAAATAACTTATAATTTATAGTATCGGGAAATTTAAATAAGAGTAGAATTCAATACCCGTAGGAAGCAAATAACACTTAATATGAGAGAAAGAGTTTATTATAAGGAAGAAGAAGAAGATGTAATTGTGTACAAAAGAGTGAGATGAGTGATGGTATTTATAGTGAGCAACAATACATAAAATATCAAAGATGGTGCTTGATTTGGTAAATGAGTGGGTGATCATAGTGCTTGATGAGTAGATGATCATAGTGCTTGAGTTGGTAAAGGAGTGGAGGATCATTTCAAAGTTTATCTTATAACAGATAGAATCAATTTTCGGTAGATAAACAAACGTGTGTTTGGTAAGTCAATACGCGTATGGGGTTTTTAATCACTTTTGCCATAAAGTATCCTTTTTTTATAGGTAATATATCTCGGTCGATTTTCAATATCAACGATCGTTTAGGTCTTGTCACATTGTTTCACTAAACCACAAGAACAGTGGCTTGATCAAGTCTACGTGGTCTCGTGAGGCTGGACTCAGTGATTTTATCCTTGTTTCGTTTTTGTAGCTTGTGTAGAGATTTATGAAACTAGAAAGATTATCGCTCTACATAGCTTTATTGAAAGACTAATAGCTCATGGAGCTTTATTGAAATGCTAAGAAACTAAAGAGAAGAAGACTTATTGTCACCAAGCACAAATATATTGTTGATTGATAATCATAAAGATGAAGGTTTGGCTGGAAGGGCAACCTTGGTTACTCTAGCACAATGCCATTACAAACATATTTATATGGAATCTATCAACACTACAAGAAAACAGCGGTATTCTGATGGACATTCCGACGGAAAATGAAATCCTCGGAATATTCCGAGGAATTTCCGAGGAAACACAAAATTTGGTTTCCTCGGAATTTTCTTGGAATATACCGACGGAATTCCGAGGAAATACTAATCCGTCGGAATATTCTTATGGAATACCGAGGAAAAACGTATTCCTCGGAAAAAACCGATGAATTCCGAGGATATATTATAGCCGTTGGGGGATTTTTAAAATTCCGAGGAAATTCCGACAAACTAGCCGTTGGCGTCGGAATTCCGTCGGAATTTTCTCGGGCTGTCGGTAGGATTTCAACTATAAATACAAGCACCCCTCTTCCTCTTCATTCACTCCATATCTTCATTCTCCCTCTTACTCTCTTTACACACGAATTTGATTCA
>NC_027756.1:13768674-13773775 GCF_000695525.1 Brassica oleracea var. oleracea | reverse complement strand
AATTCCGAGGAAATGAACCCTCGGAATATACCGAGGGACTAGTTCCTCGGAATTTTCCGAGGGTTCAAATTCCGAGGAAATGAACCCTCGGAATATACCGAGGGACTAGTTCCTCGGAATTTTCCGAGGGTTCAAATTCCGAGGAAATGAACCCTCGGAATATACCGAGGGACTAGTTCCTCGGAATTTTCCGAGGGTTCAAATTCCGAGGAAATGAACCCTCGGAATATACCGAGGGACTAGTTCCTCGGAATTTTCCGAGGGTTCAAATTCCGAGGAAATGAACCCTCGGAATATACCGAGGGACTAGTTCCTCGGAATTTTCCGAGGGTTCAAATTCCGAGGAAATGAACCCTCGGAATATACCGAGGGACTAGTTCCTCGGAATTTTCCGAGGGTTCAAATTCCGAGGAAATGAACCCTCGGAATATACCGAGGGACTAGTTCCTCGGAATTTTCCGAGGGTTCAAATTCCGAGGAAATGAACCCTCGGAATATACCGAGGGACTAGTTCCTCGGAATTTTCCGAGTGTTCAAATTCCGAGGAAATAAACCCTCGGAATATACCGAGGGACATGTTCCTCGGAATATACCGAGGGACCCTTGTTCCTCGGAATTTTCCGAGAGTTCATTTCCTCGGAATTTTCCGATGAAAATTCCGAGGAACATTTCGTCGGAACTTCCGAGGTAAATTCCGAGGACGTTCTCCCTCGGTATATTCCGAGGAGATTTCCGACGAACTGGTGGTCCTCGGAGTTTCCTCGGAAATTTGTTTCCTCGGAATTCCGTTGGAAAATTCCGAGGGATTTCCGAGGAAATTGGAATTTCCGAGGAGTTATTTCCGAGGACTTGTTTTGTCGGTATGTCGTCGGAATAACGTTATTCCGACGATATACAGACGATTTTTTCCCTCGGTATGTCGCTGTTTTCTTGTAATACAATGCTAAAACACTAGATACATTGAGGTAATGGGCTTGATTATAGTGTTGGGCTTGAATCTTCTAATAGTTTGGACCAGTCATCGATTAGGGACTATTTTTTGTATTCCGTGAACCTTTTTTTTCTTTGATTTTAATGTTTTTTTAAACCAAAAGTTGGTGCATTAATTTTAAAAGTAAGAAAGGTATAATCATAAGAAAATATCTTACAGTTGAGAAATCAAACATTTTAAAACAAACATATAAGAATATATATAAAAATAAAAGATTTGAGATGATCTTCGAAAAACTCCTAAAATGGTGGTTTTGGGCCTCCACATTCTCTTTTTGTCTGTCATGCTCCCACTACGGGTTATGTGAGAATTTATCGTCCATCTCATGTTTTGAACCCAAGTCTAAAACCGCATAAGAGCTACTGAATATATTTCCTTCAATTTCATTGGTCGATGAACTTGACAGAAAAGCAGATAATATTACCAAATTAGTAGAATAACCAATGGTTGGGACACTTTGGCGCCGTTTAGAGACGCGGTTTCAGCAGTGTATTCAGTTGTAACACAATGCTATACGATTTAACTTATCTTCCCCTACAAAGGCCTCGGTGATGCAGCGTACATCCACATGTTCCATCATGCATTTTATTATCTTTTCTGTATTTGGTGTTTATTTTCCTTTTACTTGATAAACAAGGTTTTAAGTTGTCCTAATCTCATTAGAATAGAATAGTAGCCCGTTAGAGTGTTTTCAGTACACTTATATATAGTTGATCCATTGGCTTGTAAGGGTACGACTTATAAAACTTATTAATCAAAAGAACGCTTTTTAAGTTGCTCTATTATTTATTTCATAAAGATATTGATCTTAGGCATTCGCACCTTAAATAAGATCAATGTTATAGTATTTTCCGCTACTTCAGTATTAGATTCCAGAAGTTTTAATCAATTAGTATCAGGTTCCAGAAACTATAGTTTCTTAATTAAGGCTAGGTCCACTGTCATCACTTACAATGTTACCTCAACCTACACTACAAAAGGAAAAGTCTCCTACAGACGTTGGAGTTATTCACAAGTGGACTGCCCGAGCTTTACTCAAAGCTGTCAAAATCGCATTAAATACAATATTACAACGTCAACATGAGCGGGCTAGGCCTGGGCATTTCGGGTATCGGTTCGGTTCGGTTCGGGTATTTCAGGTTTCGGGTAGTTCAGATAGGGGCTAGAGGATCCATTTAGCACTTGACCTATTTTCAGTTCGGTTCGGTTCGAATAGTTTCAGGTTCGGTTCGGTTCGGTTCGGATAGTAAATGTAGGAATCAGAAAATATCCAGAAAAAGTTTGGTTCTCATTTGGATCCGGTTCGGGTTCGGATACTTCGGGTAATTCGGATAATTTGGATAAAATATCGGTTATTTAGGATATCAAATAATTACGATGATTTAGATAAAAAAATTTAGATATTTCAGATTACTTTGGATATTTCGGATAAAACTATCCGGATAGTTTCGGATATTTTCGGGTAGTTTGGATACTTTATAATAATTTAGTTATCCTCAACTATTTTCAGATACTTTTATTAGAATTTTAAATTAAAAATATATATTTAGTAATGTTATATGTATATATAATTAATATTTTTATATATTCGGGTATCCGTTCGGTTCTCGGTTCGGTTCCGGTTCGGTTCGGTTATTTCGGATATAAAAATATAGGACCCGTTCGGATATTTAAAAGTATTATTCTGGTTCTGGTTTCGGGTATTTCGGTTTGGTTCCGATTCGGTTCTTCGGTTCCAGTTATTTTGCCCAGGCCTAAGTGGCATCATAGTGAGCAGTTCA
The DNA here is from genome assembly GCF_000695525.1 of Brassica oleracea var. oleracea. Taxonomy (NCBI): domain Eukaryota; kingdom Viridiplantae; phylum Streptophyta; class Magnoliopsida; order Brassicales; family Brassicaceae; genus Brassica; species Brassica oleracea. Next base: position 13,771,003 of record NC_027756.1, on the reverse strand, counting down.
CCGGGTGATTTCTAAGGAGAGAAATATTAAAGATGATGGTCTCTGCCAAGAATATAAATAAATTATTGGAGAACCAGTTTTTGATGTTTACAAAGATGATAATCAAATTCAAGATATGAACGTAGAATTTGGTGCTCAAAAAACGGAATATGACCTTACTCCAATAGAACGTGTCCACAACTTCAACAAAGATGATAATGATGCGTATATGGGTCACTAGAAGCAAAATATGAATTGTGATACTTGGAAAGAGGATTGAATAGGCGTTTTATCTTCTCAACTAGATTTTGACCCACCCTTCCAATAGTCGGATATATTTTTTGTTTTAAATGTTTTTGAGAAATTTAATTTTTAAATAAAAATTATGATCTACATTAATCTAGATTTTGATATGCGCTTCGAAAGCACATATTCTTTTGGTTAATAAAAATGTGATACGAATAGTGTTTTTGATTACGATTTATATTATTAAGTTATTATATAAAATGTTTTTTGTTTAAAATTATAAAATTTGTCAATTCTTTTATTTGAGATTTTGTACACATTCTTATCTCGTCGAACCGGTAGATCCAGTGATCCATATATAATATGGTTCAGATTTTGTTAAAATCTGATATTTAAAAACCCGATAAATCCGTAAAATTTTTAAAGTTTGTCACTAACCCAAAGATTCGGTAATTAAAATACTACAAAAAAAGCCTATCTTTCAAAACACGGGATTTATTTCTATTTAAAACTTTATTTATAGAAAACAAAGATTAGGTAATTAAAAGACTATATATTTAAAAATTGTGTAACATAATACATTTATAATTGTATTGACCAGTGCTTTCATACATGACCAATATGTAGTTGAACCGCCAAATTCGGTGATTCGTATATAATCTGATTCTAATTTAGCTAAACACTCATTGTTTTAAAAACTCGATAAAACTCAGTAAAATTCCAAAACCCGCCATTAAGTCGTAACTTGATAATTTGTTTTTAATATTTTTAAATTATATTTAGATTTATTAAAAAAATTATAATCGTAATTATTAATTAATTTTTAGCTAAAATCCTAATTTGTTAGATGTGGGAACCGAAATTCGCACTGTCGATTTCCGTTTAAATAAGGAAACTAGGAAAACCCTAATTTCTCAGAGGTCCCGGATATCTGCTAATACCATACGCCAAGCAAATCAGAACACAATAATGACAACGAAGAAGTATAAAAATCGTAAGAAGAGAGCAAAGAGAAGTCTTATTCTGAATTTGCGTATGAGCGTTTACAACAAGGTATAAGCCTGGGCTCAAGAGCTGTCAGCGAGATTCCTAGTTTTAGCAACCCTAAGACGCCTAAACTTAATTGAGTCGCAGCTCGAAATAACAAAAACGGAAAGTTACCTAATTGCTTTAAGTGCTAAGTTTTCTCTGAAAAAGTCTCTCCTTCATGCCCCTCGCCTAGGACCCCTTATATACTGGCTCCAAGGTCGGTTTACGCTTTTCCTCTTCTGCCCTTAAGCCGCCATAGCATAAAAATGGAGATATTACATTTTTCCGATCTTCGTAATTATCTTCAAAATTTCGTATTTATCCGCGGAAACTCGACATTTATCTTCCCTTGCGAACCAAGCGTAAACCGACATGCGGTTTACGGGCTGTTGGTTAAGAAATCGTAAGTTGGGTCTCGAGTCATGTCTTAGGTCCTTTTGGGCCGTCTTCTGACTCGAAGCGTTTATTACGGCTTCTTTCGATAAATAATGAACTTTCTGCGGTTTTTACGGTAAAGTTTGGTTGATAACTTAGAAATGGTGTGGAACGTGAGATGGGTTCGCTACGGTATTCAGGAGGCGGTTTCTTTCGATAAAGAACGAAGTTTCCGTGGTTTTTACTGTAAAGTTTGATCGATAACTTAGAATGGCGGGGAACGTGAAATTGGTTTGCTAGGGTCTTCAGGAGATAGCATCGAAGGGTAGACGAGAATGCATGGACTAATGTCGTATCGACGTTTTGGAAGAGCTCGGTCGCTAGGTAGCGACCGAGCTCCTGCTCGAGCTCGGTCTCTACGTAGCGACCGAGCTTTTGCTCAAGCTCAGTCGACCAAACTTTGGTTCGAGCTCGGTCACTACATAGCGACCGAGCTTCGGCTCGAACTCGGTCGCTACGTAGCGATCGAGCTCCTGCTCGAGCTCGGTCGCTACGTAGCGACCGAGCTCGAGCAGGAGCTCGATCGCTACGTAGCGACCGGGCTCGAGCCAAAGCTCGGTCGCTACGTAGCGACCGAGCTCGAGCAGGAGCTCGATCGCTACGTTGCGACCGGGCTAGAGCCAAAGCTCCGACGCTATGT
>NC_027756.1:13734179-13768130 GCF_000695525.1 Brassica oleracea var. oleracea | reverse complement strand
CGTATCCCGTTTCAGTTTCATCCTGATTCCATACCGATTTAAAGTCCGCGATAGGTTCTCGGCTTATACGACTTGTATGGTTGGAACCGAGCATCTCTCCAAGGACAATTTTTAAGCCTCCTGGAAGTGCTGACCAAAAACTTTGGTTCGAGCTCAGTCGCTACGTAGCGACCGAGCTTCGGCTCGAGCGAGCGCTCGGTCGCTACGTAGCGACCGAGCGGAACATGTGTTCGGTTACTGCGTAGCGACCCTCTTCGAGCTCTTGTCCGATGACTCGTGTTTCTTCCGCAAAGCTTTTCGTAAAGAAGAATCTATTTCGAAGAAGTATTTGTCGAAGAAGGTTTCTACGCTTTCTTCTTCGGAGATTTTGACGTTAACTTCGTTGCAACCGTTTTCGACCCCAGCATTTGTAAAAACGTTCATGCCGATTTTTACGGACTTTCAGATATTGATTCCGTCGTGACCGATTTTGACCCCAACAGTAGAAACCATGATGTGGAATGAAGAAAATGTTATTGTTAGGTGAAGGAAGATGTTGTCGATTAGTTGTTGCATTGAACATGAATAATATGATTTCTTATACCCGATGCCTAATTAATTGTAATATTATATTTAGTTTCACAGTTATGGCTCGTGTATGTAATGTAATAGATTTAAATTATAATTTTATTATAATAGAGTAACATAGGTTAATCATCCTCATTTGGTAGAAACCTAAAGGAAGGAATCAATATTATTATTGTCCTTTTTCAGAATGTATGAATATTATTTCATAACCTATATTAGTTATATGAAATCATAAGCTTTGGATTAAATTTAGTCGACAGTTTTTAAATATTGAGGAAGTGGGTTCCGAGTGGTGGGAGAACTGGGAACTGACTATCTTGAAATTAAAATGGAGGTAACAAAATGTGTATTCAACGGACGGTAATTTACCGTTATTTTATTATCTTTTATTTAGTATAAAATGAGAATAATGAGCTGTATGTTTTTTTAAGTTGGATTCAACTATTATTAATAGAACATGTTACTAATTTAATAGTATTGATTGCTAAGAAAAACCAATGTAATTTTATTGATCTTGCTAGTCGTCTTATATATATCAATAAAGAACCGCCAGATGGTGTTCAACGAAGTGAGGAAGGTCACAACAAAGAGATCCATGTTGAGAAGGTTTTTGACAAATATGAATATGATAGTAAAGCAATTGGTGCTGCTTACATTATCATCATATTTTGGGGTAAAAGCTATGCAGATTTTGCATAGACACGATGCAAGTATTGCCAAAATCAATTAGTCAAAAGAATTTAGTGGTTGTTTCAAGGGTTGAAAAACATGTTCCATATTTTGGATTTTATTTTTGGTTACATAAAACAAGTGCCAGAACTTCAACCCATCTCGGACATCCGTTGATGTGTTTCATATGGAAGTTATGTAACTTTGGAACTGACGTCTCGCTTGCGCCGATCTCCATGTTTACATTCCGATATGGTATCTTTGCGTCATGGGAGGATTCTAGCGCAATGTTGTTTCACACTTTAGTTGAGCGTTCTTGTTCAGTGTCAAGCAATCAAAACCATGAGTTCTCGCAGTTGGGATTTTGTTTACTCTCCCTCAGTTTTCTACATCGCTTTTGACGATTATGTTTATTAGCCACTATCTGTCACGTTACCGGCTCTCTTCTCGTATTGATAATGGCAGATGGGGGGCTGGCTTTGGAGTGGTTTTATTCGCGAGTGTGACAAGATAAAGGGAATTCCATGTTCACATTTAAGTGGAATATGCTCATGCCTGGTTGGGTTCTCTATGTTGTTCGGTCAATAACACTTTGCACAAGTGAAGCTTGTAAGAGTCCACAAGACTGCTTTCATGGGTTGCTTCACGACTTTCCCATTTCACACTACTATCAATTTCTTGCGTCCTTTCATGAGGCGTTGAAGTACAACGTTGGTTTCACTTTCTGTTGGATCCCAAAGACTTAGAAACAAGTTAAGTCAATTTTCTCTTCATATCCTTTACTCACAATACATGGATGTCTATTAATACACAAGAAGACAAAGTAACTACCCATTACTATCACACGTCACTAGTGGAAAGACAATTCCATTAACTTAGGACAATTATAATATCAGGTCTTCTTACTCCAAACCATTGGTTTACTTTGGTTAACCATTTGACTCTCATCACTTTCATGAGGCGTTGAAGTACAACGTTAGTTTCACTTGGATGCTGCTCTTGCTTTTTGAGGTATCATTAGTGAGGGTTCCAGTAAGATCACCCGGAGTATCTAAAACTCCAAAAATATCTGTTTTAAACGTTTTCTTATACAGATATAAGAAACTTTCGGGAATTTAATAACTTCAAGGACAATGGCATTAGGGAAGAAGAGAACCATAGCCTAGAGATCGAGTTCGAAGCATAGTAGTTATGTGGAATATGGAGGGTTAGGGTTTGAGTTGGAGTTGGTTCAGTATAATAAGAGAGGATTTGGGAGGAAGAGGATTCTAGTTTCATCACGTGCTGATGAGATTGAAGATTCGTTTTTCATCGGAAAAATCTCATCAAAGAAGCTGTCTGATGGTCAAAGTCAAGAACTTGAAGATCTTCAGCTAGATATTCTGGTTTGTTTCATCACTAACGCCTTTCTTCTGGTTTCTGGGTTATGATTAATTAAGAGATTTTGTGATTTTATTTACGGGTTAAGATTATCTGTGGGGTCGAGCATGAAGCTGTAAGTACAGTTGAGTATCATTAATAGATTTTATGATAGGCCAATCTAATTGTTCCTGGTGTTTTATTACAGGCATTGATCGCAAAGCAATCACAGGTCGCTTATAGTACACCTCGGAAAACCTCGGTTTTCCACCATGATTTGAACGAACAATTTGGTTTAGGCGTTGTTAATGTTGATGAGATCAAAGCCCAGAGAGCCCCAGTGCTGACAAGGTATCGAATTTTCGCGGATAAACCACAACAAGGACGATTTTGGAGTCTCTGTTGCTCTGTTCAACTAAATCAAGCAATCATCAACTCTGTTTCTTCAATATCCTTAACTGAAGGCAAATGGTTTTAAATATTGGGTTTGGTTTGGACTAGTCTCTGTAAATTGTTGTTAGATAAAGAAGGAAAGTTAGGGTTCTAGAAAGAGTAACTTGTTTAGAAGGTCAGAGAAAACTCTTTTGGGAGGGTATACGGCTTTTTTGTACGTTTGCGTAATGTAAATTTATTTGTTTTATGAAGTGAATTAATAAGAAATTAAATATTTCTATTTTGAAACTTTTGTTTTTTGTATGGTATCAGTTTTTAAGTAACTGGTGTCATTTATTGCAAACATATTATTGTCATTGCGATGCCATCTAATAACTAGTGGTTAGTCACTGAGTCTTGATCACCATCCTACCAGCAATCATCCATTCAATTGGCGTCTCGTTTGCTTATGATAATATTGAAGCTCTCATATGCATAGAAATCCATACTGTATGGTCGAGAATTGCTGCGGAGAGGTATGAGATTCATTGTGGGTGATGGATCACTTATCAATACGTGGACAGATCTATGGATCCCCGATTATCAACCTAGACCACCGAGAGGATTAACACATGAAATATATGAAGGCAAAGTTAATCTTTTCTTCTCTGAAGGGACAAGAGAATGGAATGAAACTAAATTAAGGGAGACTTTCTGTTGGATCAATTAAATAAGCCATGAGCTTTTATTGAAAATGTGAAAAGAATATGACTTGGACTGAGTATATAAGAGCCCAAAATAAGTTGAAGAGGAATGACTCTTGTTTGTCCTACATCGGAAACAAGAGACAAGTCTGAGCATTATATATATGACCATGTGTTATCATGGTTCAATCGGCTCAGTAGAAGAGAAGACTCCACACGCGCGCGCCGCAGCCGTTTGGCTCGGTCTTAAGATTTTTTTTGGACTAAGTTAAGTTCAACGTTTTGCCATTTAATTCCCGAAAAACGGCTTCTTCTGTGGAAGTGTCATGAGTCTTGATCACCATCCTACCAGCAATCATCCATTCAATTTGCGTTTCGTTTGCTTATGATAATATTGAAGCTCTCATATGCATGGAAATCCATACTGTATGGTCGAGATATGCTGCGGAGAGGTATGAGATTCATTGTGGGTGATGGATCACTTATCAATACGTGGACAGATCTATGGATCCCCGATTATCCACCTAGACCACCGAGAGGATTAACACAGGAAATATATGAAGGCAAAGTTAATCTTTTCTTCTCTGAATGGACAAGAGAATGAAATGAAACTAAATTAAGAAAAGACTTTCTGTTGGATCAATTAAATAAGCCATGAGCTTTTATTGAAAATGTGAAAAGAATATGACTTGGGCTGAGTATATAATAGCCCAAAATAAGTCAAAGAGGAATGACTCTTGTTTGTCCTACATCGGAAACAAGAGACAAGTCTGAGCATTATATATATGACCATGTGTTATCATGGTTCAATCGGCTCAGTAGAAGAGAAGACTCCACACGCGCGCACTGCAGCCGTCCGGCTCGGTCTTAAGATTTTTTTTGGACTAAGTTAAGCTCAACGTTTTGCCATTTAATTCCCGAGTAGTGGTTAGTCACTGAGTCTTGATCACCATCCTACCAGCAATCATCCATTCAATTGGCGTCTCGTTTGCTTATGATAATATTGAAGCTCTCATATGCATGGAAATCCATACTGTATGGTCGAGATTTGCTGCGGAGAGGTATGAGGTTCGTTGTGGGTGATGGATCACTTATCAATACGTGGACAGATCTATGGATCCATGATAATCCACCTAGACCACCGAGAGAATTAACACAGGAAATATATTAAGGCAAAGTTAATCTTTTCTTCTCTGAAGGGACGAGAGAATGGAATGAAACTAAATTAAGGGAGACTTTCATTGGAGAAAGCGTTGATAAAGATCCTGAGAATTAAACTATGCACAAATGCAAATCTGGATATCTTTGGATGGCATTACAATGAAGATGGAATCTACACTGTAAAATCCGGTTACTGGCTAGGAAGTCATCAACAACAATTTGACACCAATAACACCGATACCAGGCAATAGGTTGATCAAACAGAGTATTTGGAAGACAAAATTTCCCTCGAAATTAAAGCATTTTCAATGGCGAATGCTTTCGCAGAGCCTTGCAACTGGAAGTAACTTAAAGCAAGGACATATCACCCAAGATTCGATTTGTAAAAGATGTTTTCAAGCTCAGGAGAATGTAATTATGCAAAAACAGTTTGGAGAGCTTCTGGGATTTCTAATTCTATTATTAATAGTACAACAGCAAGTCTAGAAGAAAAAATGGAAGAGTATCTTCGTTATAGTACACACTCACATATGGCAAATTTTCAAGACTTGCCTTCTTGGATGTTAAGCTAGATGGACTTCCAACCTAAAACTAATTGGTCCATCTATCTTATATATTGTTTAGGATTCCTTTCAACTACCGATGTGGGACACTTTATGTCTAATACGCCCTCTCGAGATGATGGTTTTTTGAGCGTCAATCTCGGAATGTTCAGATAAAGATCGATAGGCCAACTTTGGACTAGATCGATGTGGATTGGGTTGAATTGCGTGGATCGGGCTCTGATACCATGTTAAGCTAGATGAACTTCCAACCTAAAACCAATTGGTCCATCTATTTTTTATATTGCTTAGGATCCTTTTCAACTACCAATATGTGACATTTTGTGTCTAATATAATGGAGATTGTGGAAAGCAGCAACATTCTTATTTTTCAAAAGAAGAATATCAGTTGGAGAATGATGTTGATTCAAGAAAAAAAAAGATCCAAAGGAATGGCAAGACAACAATCCTCATCAAGAGACACAACAATCCTCATCAAGAGACACAACAAAAAATAAATAATCAACATACAAATCGCAACATAGCATGAAAAAACCACCAGAAGGAAGCATCAAATGTAATGTTGGCGGTTCTTTTGTGAACCTAGCTACACCAAGCAAAGCGGGATGGGTCAAAAGAGATAACCATGGTTTATATAGAGGAGCTTGCCAAGGAGTAGGGAGATCGGTGAAGAATGCTTTAGAGAGTGAGTTTCAAGCATACATGGAGCCGAGGTTTCAGAAGAATCATAATAGAAGGAGACAGCAAGAAGGTGATGGATATAATGAACAATCAGATTCTACATTTTGATTCGTATAATTGGAAACATGAAGTTCTATGGTGGAAGGAAAATTTTGAAGACACAGTTTCGTATGGATTATGCGAGATGCAACATAGTGACAGATAAGTTAGCAAAGCAAAGGATTTTGAATAATCATTCGTCTATATTTCATCATTATGTCCCTCGCATGATTACTCATGAACTTCACAGTGAATATGTAAATTCTCGATGAAATTAATAAAATCTAGTGTTAAAAAAGAAAGAAGAAACGAGCTCATTTGGCCTTAATGGGTTGGATAGTAGTGGACCGTAATGGCAGCCCTGTTTCATATTCTCACTTTTTGCTTTTCCAATTATACGACAAACCCTATCAAAAGTCTCAAGATCCAAAGGTCATTTTTTTTATATTGGCCGAGGAAACATAGGCTACTAGACCATTAGAATCCAATCAGATTGCAGGTTCACTTAACGGATACTGTATAGTTGGTATAGTTTTGGGCTGTTGAATTCAGATTGTAAAACAACATAAATATGTTATATAGGTTGGATGGTTTATTATTATTATTTTTATTATCATAATAATTAGCTTATAGTAGCTCATTTGTTGAAAGTCGAATGAATTTCACATCTACAAAAGATGAGACCTTCACACAGGCATGCTCTTTAATTTCTCGAGCTGGTTGTTGAGTCGTGATACCATATATATACATTCCTGTGGTTATATTTCTGTAGGTTCTGATCTGACTTATCTTTGAATCTCCGAACCCTTTGCATAATGTATTTTTGTTGACGAACGAATAACAAGATGGGATCATTCATTCATTACCAATGGAAACTCATTCACACTGACACAAAGTAATTCAGATTATAACTTTTTCTTTTTGATATGAACACATTTGCTTGCATATATGAGAAGTGACTACGAATGCATAATTTTTTTATTTAAAAATGGTTAGTTGAAGCTTAAAGACAAGACGTCTCCCCCTTTTGTTATATTATCAACCCTATCAGCTTAGTTTGGAGCCAAGATGACTCGCATGCGATGTCGTGACACTAGATTACAACATGTCTTCGTCAAGCGATCTCAAGTTAATATCACTTTTCTTTCACGAGTTTATTAATAATTGCTTGTTCTTTTTTTTATTCTGACTCACAATCATGTATTGGTCTAGTTTTGGGAGTATTGGGATCAGTGATTCCCTTAAAGGTATAATCGCAAAAGCTTGGGTAACATATATAGTCGCAATTATAGCATATATATTTCGAAAAAGATTATAGCATATATAGAGATATTTTGGAGGAAAAAAACAATCAAATTCTACTTTCACTGAATGGATATTTCGTCCTGTACTAGTTTTCCTACCAATGGTTTTCTATATCATTATCATTATCAATTATTTTTTCTTTGTTTTATTCTCAAAGACAATCTTAAACTGGAGTCAGAATGAAAAAATGCCAAAAAAAACTCTATAGTTTTTGTTTCATTATGAGGCACTGAAATTTAACATTTCCATAATTTTTTATTTATCAAAAGATAGATTATAATTCAAAACAGTCTACATTGGACAGTTTTTGTTTCAGTATAAATTTAATATGATATTGGTTTCTATCTACTATAAATAGATGACCAATAAACTTATATATGAAACCATTTTTGTTTTTTTCTAAACTATAATATTGTTGTCAATAAATAATAATTTGGCATTTTGATTATTATATTTTTCGTGAAAACTAAGGAATATGTTATAATGCGTTTGCACATATGAAATCTCCCTTCTCAACTACTCAAACGTCGATGTCATAGTCACTTTCTTCGCTTGTGTTTTTTTGTATTTCCACACCTAACTTTTTGGTTTCTGTATTAAATACTCTGTTTCTAAAATATTTATGTTTTAGAATTTTCACATTTTTTAATAAAACATATTAAAACTTAGCTATAAATGCATAGGTTTTCGTAATTTTATATTTTCTATATTTTTAAACCAATAAAATTTTAAGATATACGATTAATGTTTTTGAACTTTACAATTTTTCATTATTAATTGACAAAAATTACATTGAAAATATAAAATATGTATTTTTTTGAAACAAAATTACATTAGTTGAATATAGATCTTTTAGGAACGGAGGGGTACTCTGTTTTATTTATGGTTCTATAAATGCATAACCTATCATGTAAAAGTTCAACTTGATCTGAATGACAATATGTGAAACAATGGCCGAACAATTACGATTTGTTCCTAATAATAGCAAAAACATATAAACACATATGTATATATAAAACTTTTGTTATGATTAATTACGGTGTCGTGCAGTTTGTACACATTCGAAACTATCTTCTTTTCATCAAATATATTATAAATTTTACAATATGCATGTGTATTTGAAACGAGAAAACATCTACACTTACATTAATCCATAACCCTGCATAGGCACTTTAGTGCTTCTAATTTTATTTTGGTAATCTTTAGTGCTCCAGTGCTCCTATTTTGTAATACATATTCACGCATGTCCGTATATACGTGTGTTTCTTTTTGATAAAGTATATACGTGTGTTTCTATTTCGATGAAAAACTGGTGAACTTAAGTTTCAGCTAAAAACGAAGTTATCAAAGAAAGGGAAGTTATCAAAGTTATCAAATATTTTTTTTTTGAAATTAAATGATGTTTATATTTTTTTTCTACAAAAATATAAACATTATTTAATTTCAAAAAAACTTACATCATGCATTTAAATTTATCCTAATAATTAATATACTAAGATAAAAATTAGCTAGTTCTCAAAAAAGCTAAAAATTAGCTTGCATCTTTTTGATTCATGTAAGTTCGCATGTCTTGATAAATATTTGATGTGGATAAAAATAACTAAAATAAATAAACTGTCTATCTTTGAACATGACAAATTTTTTTTTTTTAAAACACAGAAACGTTCAGTTTCTTTTTTTTTTAAAAAGGGAAATGCTCAAAATTTCAATGCCTCTATATACTAGGTGTGGTTTAATCTATTAGTGGCATTAAATTTCCGTCGAATGGCTAAACTGATAAGCAAACTTCAAAAAGTCAACCAAAAATTTATGTGATGGATATCAGTATTATTCAGTAGTAGTAATTATGACGAGGCAGCCAAACTATTTACAACATTTCCAAAATAAATTTCAAAACTTCAAATTTGAAGTTTCGAAGGGTGAAACTTTATATTTATAGTTTCACTATTTAAAGCTTCAAATATAAATTTTCATTTTTTATTTGGAACCCAAGAGAATGTTCAAAACGATAAGAGAACATGTCTTTTTAGAGAAGCTCTTGTCACTCTTCTGTTAGAGCTCATTTTGGTCTTTTACAACTATACAACATATTTCTAATTCTTAAATATTTTTTTCGTTTTATCGTTTTAATCCTTAAAATTTTATATCTCAAAAATATTTTAAATTTATTTTTATAAATTTAAATTTTACACATAAAATTAAATAAAAACTTTAAAATAAGATTTAAAATATTTTAAAACTTGATTTAAACAACAAAAATATTAAAAAAGAAACTTAATGAATTGTTTTTGAAAAAGTACATGAAGACATAATGTATCATATGGCGGAAAATGAAGATACCGATTTCAACAATTTTTAGTTCGTAATCTAAAAATTAAAATAAAGAGAGTCATTTCTTACTTCGAAATGCACTAGTTGATCATATATGAGAGCAATATGGAAATAATTTTATGAATTAATATGATATTTCATTGTTTAATATTTAATAATGTATTTTTATTTATAATTTTATATATTAGTGTAACATTTTATTAATTAGTATTGATGTAATATTTTTGTATTTATGTGTTAGTTTTTTATTATTTTTATAAATTTAAATTAATTATGACAAATATACGGATCATAGTATAAAATAAAAATAATTTTGAAGTTAAGTTTAAAATTTTGCTTTTGGAGAAGAATACCTTTAAAGTTCAAGTACATAGTTTTGCAAATTTCAAAATAGAGAGTCTTTCTGAAGATGGTCTAAGAAGAAAAAAAAAACCAAAAGACTTGAACCGAGAGCGAACCAAAATACTCAAAACTAAAACTAGATTTAAACTTTTATATATCCAAATGGTTCCCATATTTCTATATCTAAAATAACTGGATCCAAACCAAGACCCAAACGGATACCTGAATATATAAAATATTAATTATATATACATATAATATAATCCAATATATAAATAAATAAATAAATAAATATATATATATATATATAATATTCAAAATAATTTGAATTGTCCAGATATTTTATCTAAAATATTCAAAATAATTTGAATTATCTAATATTTTTATCCAAATCATCCAAATTATTCGATAATTTATCTAAAATAGCCGATAATTTACTCGAATTACCTGAATTTTTCAAAATAACTAAATCAGAACTGAAACTAAAACGAGAACCAAAATTTTCTGGGTATTTCTGGTTTCTAAATTTACTATTCAAATTAGACCGAATTCAAACAAAAAAAGGTCATGTAAGAAATGGATCTTTTAACCGTTATCCAAATTACTTAAAACCCAAAATACTCAAATCGAATTGAACCGATATCTATAGTACCGAGGCCTCATACCTTCTATGGGTGGATATTTATGATCGGGGTTGATTAGTACAAAATACAAATAAAATAATGCATAAACACATGATACGGTTGAACTTTAAGTTTTTCCAAAGAAAAAAGTGCGGTTGAACAATAAAATCAAATCTGGGAGTCTTAATTACCTGGAGAAGTTAATACTCCTATATCAGATACGATGTAACTTCTGATTCATGTCATCATGTGAGAGGTAGCCAGGCCATTTGCTTTGCATTCAATTTGACAGTTTTTGGCTGTTCATGTTTCCTCACGGACCATCACTTGCTTCCTTTGATATTCATACGTATTGAGTCAACTGTTATGCATATATTTCATAAGGTCATTGTTTGGGAATTATAGGAGATACCCCTAAATCAGGTACATCCCATATTTTAATACCAAAGTAGATGAATGAAAAAGCTTGTACATCTTATCCAATTAAATACATTTGGTAGTGTATTCTGTGAAAATACCCTCTACCTTTTGAACAAGTTAATATATACTTAATAATCTAATCCGTATTTAAAGAGATTATAGGTAAAAGGTCTAAAGTTTCCTAATAATATTAAAAGATATCTTAGTCACGCATTTGAGATAAGTCATACAAAATTACAAATTGCTTTATTCTTTATTTGATTTCATTTTTTCTTAGTTAGTTTATCTCAAAAAGAGTATCTAAGGCGTCTCACGCAGAGAAAATATGTAAAATCCATGTTATAAAAAATGTAAAATCCATATAATTGGATCTCTATTTATGATAACAAAATCCGAAGCATTTCTTATACTATATATATTATATACTCCCCCCGTTCCTTAATAATATACTTTCTAGAAAAAACGTTTGTTTCAGAAAAATGTATTTTTTGTGTTTTCTATGAAAAAATTGTAAATTTCAAGAAAATTAATTGTCTTTATTGAATTACTATTGGTTAAAAGTTATTGAAAATTGAAAATTATAGAAAACGGTACATTTATTATGGTAGTTTAATGTGTTTTCTTAATATGTGTGAAAATACTAAAAAGTCTATCTTTTAAGAACGGAGGGAGTATATTTTTTGTAAGTTATACTATATATATATATATATACAAATTTGTCTTTAACAAAAAAATATATACAAATTTGTAAGTTATATTATTTTGAGATGCAGAATTCAATGACAAACAGTCTTGAATGCAGTGTAAAAAACAATCGTCGTTTGTTGTCCATATGGATACAGAAATACCAGTTTGGTTTGCAGAATCTATATGATTTTGCTAACAAAAAAAAATGAATAAACCACTTTTCGATGATCGACGTAGCCACATACACAGCAAAATAAAATCTTGGCTCAACGATCATTGACCTCATGAACAAAAAAATGTATTTACGGTATACCAATTAATAAAACAATCAGAAAATTATCATTTCAACATTTTCCTAGCAAAATATACAATATTATTATTCTGAATTATTTAATAGCATAAGAAATTACATGTACACAATATAATTTTAAGAAATAAAACGGTAGTCAGTATTATCATTAACTAATCATGAAAATCCACAATAATTTATGAAAACAAGTATATCATTAGTTTACTACATCCGTTTCGTCGCAAGTGGTATTGAATGACTTTATCTGCATTTGCTTCTTATATATTATAGGGAAACTTCTGTTAGATCGATAGTTTTTTTTTCCTTTTTAATGTTTGATCGATAGTTAATAGAAAGGTAATACTTTTTGTAAAGTTATACAAATATATGGAGGTAAAACCTTTGATTTATGCAATGGAGAATATATGGGCATCATTAATTATCTTTCCAAACAAATTACATGGAATTGTTAAAGGCGACAATTATATCCAAAGGATTGGTGATCGTTTTCCTCGTTAACAAATCTCAAATTCACTCTATTCTTTTACTTTAAAAAGTCATTTTACTACTCAAATAATAGACGATCATATAAACCAGATCGAAATAGAATGACCAATATATACAAAAATTTTATGAAAAGACTTTTGTAGTTCTATCTGAATAATTTTACATTCTATTTTCGAGGAATGTAGGAAAATTTAAAAGTTGAATGCAAAATAGATGATCTGACACATACTTATATACTTTTATTCTTCTTACTGTTGTTTTCATAAACTCTGCTCTCAAACTGGCCAACAATTCCAAACCAATCTTATTTTTGTAAGCTGAACCTAAATTGTCAGCTGTCGATTTGGTTAATAGTTCAGTGAATCAATTAGTTTAAAAATCGAACAGAAATAGTAAACTAGTTATAAAATAAAGATGGAATCGAACCACACCAATTTATAATGATTTAGATACTTTAAAAAAAAATTATTTTTATCATTGTATTCCAGATTTTGAACCAAAAATTAAACTGACGAAAAACAAAATAAACCTAACCAGATTACCCGTTATAACCGAACACCATGCCTGAACCAAAATAATCCCTCCTGTAAAAAAGGTGAAATTTAGATAATGACAAAAAATTAGTATAAGTTGTACAGATAGTCTACCAGCTTCACCGCCCATAACCATTTCCACTTCCGGGTTTCTCGTGTGCTCGTGCAAATATTGAATGGTCCTTTAGAGTTAAGCTTCAAACTCATATTACAAAAAATAAAAAAAACTATATAATAGATTACGGATGTTCATTTCATATGACTGATGAGTGATTCTCAAGTTTCTCTTCTTCCGAAAACAAAACAAAGAGGAAAAGAAAATTCATAATTACAGATAGTTTAGTGGAATTTTTGTCTAATAATTTTTTTTTTAAAATATAAATGGAAAAAGTATTAAACAAAGCTAAAGAATAATAATAAAAACTTTTTCGTCCACCCCCTTCCAAAGGAAAACAAAATGACCATTTCACCCTCACCTTCATCTTCTTCGACATGTCACTACTGCCTCCAACCCCACCAAAGAGAAGGCCAGCCCGTCAAATTGCCAAACCATTTCTCTCTCTCTCTCTCGTCAAACCCATTAACCATAGCCGATAACCCAACGAGATTACCTGTGAAAGTCTCCGTCTTTTCCATCGTTGTCCTTGTGGTAGGAATCAAATTCGTCATCTTCTCTATCAATAGAGAGAGAAAGAGATCTCCTTTCGATATGGGTTTTTGCTTTAAAACCACTTGAGACTAAGAACAACAACAAGAAGAATCTGAAGATGGGTGAAGAAACAAGTGATGAATCAAGAACCAGCATCGACAAAGCAATCGAAGCGATATCTTCACTGATCTCTCTCTCTCACTCAATCAAATCCTTCACCGTCAAATGGCAACTCATCAGAACCAAGCTCGACGAGCTCTACTCCGGCCTCGCCGCCCTCTCCAATCTCGACGACTCCGGACACGACCCGTCTCTCTCCTCCCTAATCTCCGCCGTCCTAATCTCTCTAACCGACTGCTACGACCTCGCCACGCGCTGCGTGAACGTCGCGTACAGCGGGAAGCTCCTGATGCAGAGCGATTTGGACGTGATGGCCGCGAGCTTCGACCGCCACGCGAGGAACCTCTCCCGGATCTACTCCGCCGGGATCCTGAGCCGCGGCTTCGCGATCGTCGTGTCGAAGCCCGGCGGCGGCGCGTGCATGGAGGACGTCAGGTTCTACGTTAGGGATTTGATGACGAGGATGAAGGTCGGAGATCTGGAGATGAAGAGGCAGGCTTTGGTGAAGCTTAACGAAGCCATGGAGGAGGACGATAGATACGTCAAGATTGTGATTGAAGGCAACGATTTGGTTAATCTCCTTGTCGGGTTTCTTGATTCTGAGATTGGGGTTCAGGAGGAATCTGTTAAAGCTTTGTTTTTTATTTCTGGGTTTGGTTCTTACAAGTCTGTTTTGGTTCGGTCGGGTGTGATTCGCCCTTTGGTTAGGGTTCTTGAGAACGGGAGCTCTGTTGGTAGAGAAGCGTCTGCAATGTGTTTGATGAAATTAACGGAGAACTCGGAGAACGCTTGGTCTGTCTCTGCTCAAGGAGGCGTCTCTGCACTGCTAAAGATCTGTTCTTGCGGCGAGTTTAGCGGCGAGTTGATCGCTAGCTCGTGTGGAGTGTTGAGGAATCTCGTCGGTGTTGAAGAGATCAAGAGGTATATGATCGAAGAAGACGATACGATGACCACTTTCATTAAGCTTATTGGCTCAAAGGAAGAGATTGTTCAGGTAAATTCTATTGATCTTTTGCTAAGTATGTGTTCTAAAGATGAGCAGACACGTGAAGTCTTTGTTAGACAAGGAGGAATCCAGGAGCTAGTGAGTGTGTTATCAGATCCCAATCCGTTGTCCTCTTCTAAATCTAAGGAGATGGCGTTAAGGGCAATTGATAACTTATGTTTCGGGTCACCCGGTTGTTTGAATGCATTGATGAGTTGCAAGTTCTTGGATCATTTGCTGTATCTTCTAAGCAATGGGGAGATCTCTGTTCAAGAATCAGCCTTGAAGGTTACGTCAAGGCTCTGTAGCTTACCAGAAGAGGTTAAGAGGATAATGGGAGACGCTGGCTTTATGCCCGAGTTAGTTAAGTTTCTTGACGCTAAATCATTTGATGTAAGAGAGATGGCGAGCGTGGCGTTATACTGTTTGATCTCGGTTCCAAAGAACAGGAAGAAGTTTGCGCAAGACGACTTTAACATTGGATACATTCTCAAACTGCTAGACCATGAAGATGGGAGCAATGCGAGCAGCGATTCGGGTAGCACAAAGTTCTTGATATCTATATTGATGTCTTTAACGAGCTGCAATAGCGCGAGGAGAAAGATTGCGAGTTCAGGGTACTTGAAAAGCATAGAGAAGCTAGCAGAAACTGAAGGTTCGGATGCTAAGAAGCTTGTGAAGAAGCTATCTATGAACAGATTCCGCAGCATGCTAAGTGGTATATTTTTATAGTTTTGTGAATTTTTTTTCTTTCTTGAGTGTATATTTTTACAAAGGTGTTTTTGTTAGTTCTCTTCCCACTAATCCCAGTCCCATGTGACCTCCAAATTCAACTACAAGAATATTAATATAGCTTTAGAATATTTCTTTTTCTTCCTTTATTTTCTTCTTTTGTTATTCTTTCTTTTTAATTTGGTGAAATGAAAACAAAAAGAGTTTTTTTTTTATATAGTGGGTATCTTAAAAAAGTTATCTTTTTAACTCTTTAATATATAGATTAAAGATTCTTCTTAGAAGCTGCAATATTTTGCACTTTTGGGATAATAGTTCTCAATCAAATGGCACTAAACTCAAATTATTTAAGGAATTAAATGATCAAACAAAGCATTTTCTTACCTTGATCCTTTACCCTTGCAACTTTAGTGAAGAAATAAATGGCAATGCGCCTAAATAAGACATACGTTAAGATCCAAGCTAAGAGATTTGGTTAGAAAAATGAAACTGAATTTAAGGAATTGTTTTTCTATGAATGCATGTAATCTTGGAAGTATATATGGAAAAGGGGAAGCACATGGTATCAAGTGATAAAGAAGCATGTGAGGTTTGTGTAGAGATAGAGTGCTATCTCCCATCTACCACACTTCAATTATACAGAGAGAGAGAGAAGTGAGAGTGATGGATCATCATATGAGAATTAAAAAAATGTGTATTTTTGTTACTCAAAACTTGTAGTGTTATGAGTAAGATTTGGAGGCCATGTGCGGTTGGTGGCACACAAATATGCTTATGGTAACACTTGTTCGGCTAATGGCGGCCTAGTAACTCCGGGAGACGATGGTCCTAAAAAAGACGGCTATTACAAGTTTCGGTTATAAGTTGGTAACTTGGTATAGTAGAAGTTGTGAGGATTAAAGTTGGCTATAACAAAATATTTTTTCTTAAAACCAAATGTCTTTTAACTCAACTGAAAAATATCAAAGACAAAGCCTAAAGATAACATGATCGAATCACGTTTGTGACAAAACTAATAATATATGTTGTGATTTTGGGTTTGTGAAAATTACAGACTTGGGTCCATAACCTCCTAAGTATTACATAAAATGACAAGTTTTTGCAAATTAACATAAACTGACCAGCTAACTAGTGCCACAACATTTTTTATCCTCATGTCTTTACATATACGACAATGGACCTACTTATTTGGTGTACGAATTGGACAAAGATTTCCTCTGCGTTTGTGCAGCCAATCATCGTGATTGCTTATCTATCTTCTGCCACTGATGAACATGAAATCCGTTAGAAGAAGAAGACAAATCCGTTGACTAGTTTTTCTTTGTGTGGTCTGGTCAAAACCTTCTCTGCCGTTTGGACTCTCTTAAAAGTCTCTATAATGAGTGAAAATATTTCAATGAGAATGGCACATAAATCCAATTTTACAAAAGTACTCACCTCACAATTCTGAATACCAGGTGGGAATCAACGTTGAAGAGTCAAATTAGGTACAAAACTCATGAGGAAACACTTGGTTCCTTAGAATATTTGTTTTCTTCAACAGAGAAGAGATCATTGGTACGTTGGGGTATGGGACCTCACACACAAACCAAAAGGCCCGGATGTACTATATACGGTGACGAGCCTTTTCATAGAAGGCCTTGAGAGGGGACTTTGTAATGTAATCTCAGATACAAAATCTTCAGGTGATGGATCCGTCTCACTTTTCCAGGAAGTTAACACACGTTTCTCGTTGTGAGGAGTAAGCATACATGAGAGATGTGGGTGGCATCATAGTATCACATGATCCATGGGAGAGCTCAGAGTTTTCCATACTGACAAAGGACTTGATGTGGTTATAGCTGCATAGCCACAGTTCAAGAACAAGGTTGTTGTCAAGATCAAGCATACAACAATACTCATCTTGAGTTTCAATGAATGAACAAAATGATTGTTTTGGTGAGCTCATCAAAGAAGTGAGAACAATTCTACTTTAGTTTCATCTATAAACATATAAACTAATAGAGTCTTGTCCTACTTAGGACACCCAAAGTTGAACACATCATAGTTCACAATACTTGACTTTGTCAAAGTATTTTCTTACTCTCAGGTGCATTAAAGTTTCAGCATCAATCATCAATCCTTTAAATAAGGCGTTGAAACAATCCATTTCCTCCAAGTCTAACCATAAGTCAATTTTCTGTCAAACACACGAGTCAAAACTTTCAGATTCAACACATTCTCAGTTTATATTAACATCAAATACCTTTACAACAATTTTCATTTGCAAAAAGCGATGTATTTTTATCGACCAAATATAGCTGTTTGTGTTATCTCATTCACAGAATACATAGTCTTGGAATCTGAATCACTCTCTTGAATCTGCAATGCGAAAACCGGTTGTTTTGGTTCAGGAAGATCCATTTCTGTAGTAAGCATTGACATGACTTGTGCAATGTTGGGTCTATCCAACGCTTGCTGTTGAATACATAGCAAACCAATCTGAACACATCTCGCTACTTCACTATCAGAACCTGAACTGGATATATCTTGATCCAGTAGATCCGCTCCACCACTTTCTCTCCAACAATCCCATGTCTTAACAATTTGATAGAACACGCAAGCATATATAAGAATCTTGAAACATTTAAATCCAATAATATAAACTCAAGAAGCATAGAGAATGTAATCTTGCTTACATATTCAAGAAGACTCTTGCCTTCCTCTCCAATGGTGAAACTGGAGATCCTCTTTCCCGTTATGATTTCCAGTAGAAGAACTCCAAATGCATAGATGTCTGATTTCTCAGAGAACATTCCTGTCCATGCATACTCTGGAGACATGTATCCTCTGTTCATTTTGGCATACAATTATACCAAGCAAAGGCTTTGATTGAGATTTGTTATAGATGTGTAGGGGAGGCAGATACGTACAGAGTTCCAACAACCCTGCGAGTGTTGGCTTGGTGTTGTGTTCCTTGAAACATCCGAGCTAATCCAAAATCTGATATTTTTGGGTTCATTTCCTCATCCAAAAGGATGTTGCTGACCTTCAAATCACGGTGCACAACCCTGAGACACGAGTCACGGTGAAGATAGAGAAGTCCACAAGCAATACCTTGAATGATTTCGAACCGCTTGGGCCAATCAAGCTCAAGCTTTTTCGTCGAATCTAGCCAAATTAAATGAAAGTGAGCAAAAGAGCATAATATGATGAAAAGAATAGGAAAGATGCAAAGGGACAGACCAAAGATAAAGGTGTTGAGGCTTTTGTTCACCAAGAACTCATAAATCAAAAGCTTTTCCTCTCCTTCGATGCAGCATCCCATAAGCCGAACCAAGTTTCTATGTTGGAGCTTAGAGATGAGTACTATCTCATTCATGAACTCCTGTTTGCCCTGTCCGGAACTGCTAGAAAGCCTTTTTATAGCTATTTCCTTCCCATCTTGCAGCTTTCCCTTTAAGCAAAGTCAGAGATAATCAGTCAAGTGAACAAGGATGATCATGTACAATTTGAATATTAGCAGAGGAAAGAAAATTAAATCTTACTTTATAAACTGGTCCAAAGCCACCTTGACCAAGCTTCTTTTCGATGCTGAAGTTATCAGTGATTGCTAGTATTGTTTGCATGTCAAAGAAGTATACATCTTGTTGTTTCAGTTCTTCCTTCCATGCATCTTCTGAAGTCTCCATTGTTGTAGGAGTTGAACCTATGCAAAACATCCAAGTGTCAGTACTTCAAAAAAACAGAGAAAGAAGGCAACTAAGCATCACAGAGACTCACCATTTTGTTTTGCTTTGTGTCTCCTCCGCCAGAACCAGTAAGAGGCTAAAACCATGATCATGAAAACACAAACGCTGACAGCGCTAGCCACAATAATCTTGGTTCGATTGCTTCCACCTGAAAGATTCACCAGAAGAGTAAAGAAGCAAGAACATGAAGCACAAAGAACAATACTTATGTTTTGTTTCATTTCCTACCCAACTCAGAACTTGCAAGACGGATTGAAAGAACTTCTCCTCCAGCAGAAAACTGCATCACATCGACAAGCTCACGGTACCACACCAAGCATCCAATCTGATCAACGAAGGAAAATGCCATGCAAGAACAGTTTCCAAGACAACGCTGGCTACACTCCTCAGCATTGATCAAGCTTAGATACTCATAAAAATCCGGAGGCTTTACATTTGCAACAACGTCGAAGACGTCTGCACCATTGCCTTGTGTTGTTGTTGTTACAGAAGAGTTCACACGACAAGACAAGTCTGTTCTTCTCACACAACCACCAGTCCAGTTCCTTCTATTCCACTCCTCATCTGATCTTGGTATAAACCCTTTCAAGCATTCACACTTTGGAGGATTAGATCTCACACAAAGCCCATAAGGCCCACATGTATTGTAAACATCACACGAGCTTACTGGTGCCTCAAAGTCAGTAACCCAACCAGAGCCATCGTGCCAACGAATCTTCAACGATCCCTCTGGTGTCAGCGTAGTGTACGACAAGTTAGAGTTTTTTTGTAATGAATAAGTCAAAAAGCCTGTGCCGGCTGCTGCATCTTGAGAAACGCTGAACTGGCTTATATGTGAGTCATCCATCTCCGGTGTGCCGGTGAATCTTTCCCTCGCCCATGGACCGCCTCTCCAGTAGGGTCTTGTTCCTCTCATTATGAAGCCTTGGGGAGGTAGCTGTGTGGTAAGCTCAGCTATGAACTCTCCAGGTGAAGGATCTGTGGGGCTTTTCCAGGAAGACAACACACGTTTGTTGTTATTAGGAACATTATACATCACAGATGATTGAGGTAGCATAGTATCACCGAGATGCTCAAAGCTTTGCCATAAGATTCTTCCGGAAACTGA
Source organism: Brassica oleracea var. oleracea (assembly GCF_000695525.1). Lineage (NCBI taxonomy): Eukaryota > Viridiplantae > Streptophyta > Magnoliopsida > Brassicales > Brassicaceae > Brassica > Brassica oleracea. Next base: position 13,747,653 of record NC_027756.1, on the reverse strand, counting down.
ATCGACCAGGACGAAATTGCCATTGTCTAAAAGCTCACCGCGGAGTTCGTTAGATGAGAAAGTTTCTCCTATGGACCAAATGAGATCTTGTTCTTCTCCCTCGAGCAAGACAAGGCTCCCATTGGTGCTGAGAGTGAGATTCGCCGGTGTTTTTGTGACTGGCTTATCTCTGTTACCCACCCAGACAACGACCTGAGGAGTTATGTTCTTGAACCAGACACCAACATACTGATTCCGAGTATTGTTAGGACTGAAGAACCCAAACTCGTAAGATCCGTCAGGGGAGCTTAGAGTTTGTCCTATTGACAAAGGATTTGCTTTGGTGATAGCTGCATAGCCATAACTTGAGAATTTGAACAGCAAGAAGAGGAAGAAAGAAAAGAATAAAATATCAATCTTTCTCATAATGATATACAAGAGCTCTTCTAAAGATTTCAATTTATGACAAAAAGCTTGTCTGCATAAAGTCAATAACAGAACAAACTTCCTTCGTGTGCATCTTACCAGATACGAAGCCTCTTGGATGCATCCATGGAGGCTAACTTATTTTATATATTTTAAATTATTATAATAAGCCCTCTAGACCGCAGTTTAAAAAAGACAAATCATAGACCACATTGACCTGTAGAATCACTATATCTCCATTCACATTTAAATAAAACAAAAGTGTGTCTATTTTTCATTAGTTTATTAGAGATTTTATATATATTCCATGTTGCTTGAGCAGAGATAACTTTGAATAATCAACAACTACTTTTCATCTAACCAATCCCATGATAAACAAAGTATTCACATTCCATATCTTCTACTTGTTAAGCAATGGAACTCGGATGATGAGTATTACCTGAAGATTCACAATAATGGAGGTACGACTTTTGATGGGCGGCTTCCACTATTGGGCCCCAGGGCCAAGACTTTGAAAATTGACATCTCATTCATTGCATTTATTACACAATATATTGTGATTATAAACTTCCACAGCTCCACAAAACGATATACACCTGTTTTGAGCCAACGAAACATTTGTATTTAACAGCAATAAAAAAAAGTGAGATCTGAAAATGTTGTTATAAAAGTGGTGAGATCTCAAAATCTTACTAAGAGCTAACCTGAAACGCTGTGGGTATCTAAAGCATCACCCTTGAAACATTGCATCTCGTTGAGGCATTTCACCGAACACTTACAGAGCGTAATCCAGACGTCTGAAGACATACAAATTCCAAGCCTTGCTAATGTGGTCGGACCTGAAACCTATATAGCAGTGTCCCACACCATCTGGGTTTAAATACATCTAAGTCAAAGTCGACGACTTTAAAGCGAGAACATCAGTGCTGAGAGACGCAAGAGAATGTGATCCAATTTGGAGATTAGCTAAGAAAGGAAAGAATGAGAAAGAAGAATAAACACACTGGAAGAGCCAGAAGGTTAGACTAAGTTTAAAAGGAGTAGAAGACTCTAGGTGCATCAGAGGGTTTGCGGTCACACGTTTTCAGCACATGCGGACGTTAGGGTTTGTTAGATCGACTCTGTTTTTAGACCGACATGATTGAAGAACAAATCCTTAACAAGTGGTACGTATCAGAGACCATGCTCTTTTGATTCACGGAGTTGTAAGCTAAGTTTTGTAACAATGAGTTTAATTCACTTTTGCAATATCTCAATAATATTTGGTTCATGAATCTATACATAGTGAAGTAGATATATACTTATCGTCCTTTGATTACAGATTGTGTTAAGTCATTGACAGAGAAAATATGTTTAGACTCAGACTCTGACGTGAAAACATCGTTTATAGTTTGCGCCGCAAATATAGGCTGCTTTGGTGTTGGTAGATCTGTTGTTGAAGTAATCATGGACAGTAGTTGAAGAGTGTTGGGTCTGTCCGAGGCTTCATGTTGAACACATAGAAGACCAATCTGAACACATCTCGCAACTTCGTATATGTTGCATGAGTCAGTAAGATCTTGATCAAGAAGATCCGCTCCCCCGGTCTCACACCAAGACTCCCAAGCCTGAGTACAATAAGAATACATTTTCATGTCTATACTTACAATGAGAATCAAATCAATCACAGTAAACATGTCACTTACGTATGCAAGAAGGCCTTTGCTCCCATCTCCAAAGCTGAACCTTGAAATCTTCTTGCCGCTGATGATTTCCAACATGAGAACTCCGAGGCTATAGATGTCTGACTTCTCGGAGAACAACCCTGCCCATGCGTACTCAGGAGACATATATTCTCTGTGATAACATCAAATAGTTTAGTGTATATGATTATGAGTATGAATCCTTGTTAACCATGTTGTTGTAAAGAGAGATTCTTACAGAGTTCCTACAACTCTTCGAGTGTTGTCCTGATATTGTGTTCCCTGAAACATCCTAGCCAATCCGAAATCCGATATTTTTGGGGTCATCTTCTCATCCAGAAGAATATTGCTAACCTTGAGATCTCGGTGAATGACCCTAAGGCGCGAGTCACGGTGGAGATAGAGAAGTCCACGTGCAATACCTTGAATGATATCGAATCTCTTTGCCCAATCAATCTCTAGCTTTAGAGTTGAATCTATAGGCAATAGTATAAAATAGGTTAGTGACTATATTAGCATAAGATGGAAGGAGTTAAATGGAATAAAAGAACATACCAAAGAGGAATATATCAAGGCTTTTGTTCACCATAAACTCATAAATAAGTAGCTTCTCTTCTCCTTCGATACAGTACCCCAATAACCGAACCAAGTTCCTATGTTGTAGTTTTGAGATTAGTCTTATTTCATTCAAGAACTCTCCTGTACCCTGATCAGAGCTACTTGAAAGGCGCTTAGCCGCTATTTCCTTCCCATCTAGCAGCTTTCCCTGGAAGAACAGTTTCAGATAGATATATATATATGGCAGAACAAAAAGAAAAAGCAAATAAAATAGAATGTCACATACCTTGTACACTGGACCAAATCCACCCTGACCAAGTTTATTTGAGGAACTGAAATTATCAGTAGCAGTTCTTATGGTATGCATCTCAAAGAAATTTACACTTGAGATATCTTGTGGTTCGAAATCATTCTTCCATGCATTTTGTGAAGTGTTGATGCGGACAGGAGTTGGTTCTACAAGAAACAAATGTATTAGCTAGTGCTTGATATCTAGCAGTTTAGCATCCAAAGTATTTGTGCTAAGTTTTGCAGTGTCTAACCTTTTTGTTTGGCTCTGTATCTCCAGAACATAAATACGGTAAAGACCAAGATAGCGAAAATCGAAAGACAAGCAGTAGTAGCTATTATAATCTTGGTTCTATGGCTACCAGCTGAGATATTTAACCAAAAAAAAAAACAAGAAACTCTAAGCCATGCTGTTACAAAACATTAAACTCTAGAAGAAATGTGTTTCAGTCTTACCCAATTCCGAACTGGCAAGACGAATGGAGATAGTTTCTCCATTGGACATAAACTGAACTGTGTCTACTAGCTTTCCGTTCCATACTAAGCATCCAATCCCACTTATATAGGCAAAGGCTGTACAAGAACAGTTTCCTAGACAGCCCTGGTAACACATGTCTGCATCAAGAAAGCTTGCAAACTGGTGCAGATCTGGAGTCTTTACATTAGTCATACGATAGAAGATGTCTGTGTCTCTGCCTTGTGTTTTAGTAGAAGATTTAGCCTGACAAGATAGCTGTGTACGTCTCACACACCCACTAGTCCAGTTCCCTTTCCTCCATTCCACATCTTTCTTTGGAACAAACCCTTTCAAGCATATGCACCTCGGGGTACTAGATCTCACACACAAACCAAAAGGACCACAAGTACCGTATATATCACATGAGTGTTCTGGTTCTGTAAGGTGATGCATCCATTTTTGGCCTTGATCCCAATAAATCTCCATGTTCCCCTCTGGCGTTAGGGTAAGATAGGATAGATTAAAGTTTCTTAAAGTGGAGTAAGAGAAAGATCCTGTACCGGTTGCTAGATCCTGGACAACGCTGAATGGACTTACATATGACTCATCAAACTGTGGAAAGCCAGTGAATCTTGTTTTCGCCCATGGACCAGTTCTCCAGTAAGGCACTGAGCCTCTTCTTATGAGGCCTTGTAAAGGGACTTGCGATGTAATCTCGAGAGAAAAGTTCCCAAGTGAAGGATCACTGTAACTTTTCCATGAAGTCAGTTCCCGCTTCTTGCCATGGGAAAGATCATACATCAGCGTTGACTGAGGAAGCATAGTATTACCAAGATTCTCAAAGCTTTCCCATATAGTTGTTCTTGAGACATCATCGATCAGAACGAGATTTCCAGTGTCTAGAAGCTCGGCATGAGATCTGCTTGATGTGAAAGAAGCTTCTCCTGTTAACCAAATCACAGCTTGTTTCTCATCAACTATGATCAGGCTCCCGTTTCTGCTGATGGTGAGATTTGCTGCAGAGCTTGTAACTGGTTTATCTCTGTTAGCGACCCAGACAATTACCCGAGGAACAATTTTCTTGAACCAGATCCCAACATACTGATTCCCAGTATTGTTAGGACTGAAGAAGCCTAACTCATAGAACCCACCAGGGGAGCTCAGAGTCTGTCCTATTGACAAAGGGCTTGATGAGTTTATAGCTGCATAAACACAAGTTGTGAATATGGTTAGTAAGAAAGAACAAGCAAATAAAACCATACCCATCTTTCTCTAGTGTTTTACTATTTTTTCTGTGAAAAGATAAGCAAAACTTCATGTATCTTCTTTGTTCAGACTGTTGCTTTGAATATAATAAGCACTAAAATATAACGTAATGACGTGTAAGTCAATGAAAATTCATATTCAACCAATAAAAAGAAAGTCAAATAAAAAAAGGAAAAGACAAATACAGAGCTGGAAATTGCGCCCATCTTACTGTCCACAAAGAAGTTAACGTGTAGTAGTCCACCTAAGTCAACTTTTTACACAGCAAACAAGTTAGGAGTTTTTGAAAATCTCCAAGAAGAACGTGCAAGTTAATATCTTTATGGGCTTTAAAAATCACCTCCACTCGTGGTGACCGGCCTATTAAACCGTGCATCTAGTTCAACCATTTAATCAAATATTGGAAGACATGACAGTTGAAACAATATGTGCACAAGTGTTTGTAGCCGACATCGGCGACTAAAAGAACGATCTAGCATTCAAAGTAACTGCGATGTGGCGGGACCTTAAGTTGTAGACTTTGACCAGCCGCAGCATAAATGCCCAAGAACGTAAGAGGAAACGACACCACTGAGTCAAGATGCTTGAAAAAATAGTTATTTTTTTTATATTAACTATTAAAGACAACTAGGTTTTTGTCGCGCAGATAGTAGGGCTGTTCGTTTGGTTGCCGCAGGTACCGGCGGCAGCGGCAGCGTCAACATTCTGCGTCAACTCTTGTTCGTTTCGTTGACGCAGGAAACTGCGTCTGACGCCGCGTCCGAACGCCGTGTCCTGCGGCTGACGCCGATAAAATCTGCGGTCGCGATATAGTATGCGGCAGCGGCAGCGGCAGCGTCAGCGTCTGCGAAACGAACAACAACTGTCCTCATTGACGCTGCCGCCGCCGCTGACGCTGCCGCTGCCGCTGACGCCGAAACCTGCGGCAACCAAACGAACAGGACTAGTGTAGCCTAAATTCTGTTCTAAATTTATAAAAAGTTTAAGATTACCTTAAAAATGCTAAAAATAAAATATATCTATTAAAAACTGATGGCAGTAGTTTTATATTAGACACAAAATGTCCTACATCGGTAGTTAGAAGATATATTTAGTAACATATAAGATTTTTAACGATAAAACCCCTCAAGTAAGTTTCATTTGGATAAATACCCCCTCAATTATGTATCTAATGTAAAAACCCCTCAAGTTAAGTATCTTAATGTATAAGCCCCTCCGTCTACAGTGACGTTTAATTAAAGTACTGCGTACTGTTTTTTTAAGAAAAACAACAAGCATGCTGAAAAACGACACTACAATGGCACGATGTGTCTTTTCATGTTCTTCAATCATCATATCGAGAAAATAAAAATCCCCGATTCATCTAACCCTAATTTTGGAGATGAAGAACACTACCTTAGCGAGGGAGAGGACTGAAGATTACTAGTACGCAATTAGAGTCCTTGACAAGGTCTGATATGATCTGTTGATGAAGCTTCAGCGCTATTGAAGAAGAAGAATGGGGTAAATTGGAGATAACGAGTCTTGACAATGATAGAAATATTTCTACAGACCTCAAAACTTTGTGGTTTCTTAGATACAGGCTGGGGTTTGTGAGATTTTGAGTGTCGGACAGATTGGTGAAGAAAGAGACAAGTCAGAAACACGGGATATATTTACTGTGAAAGGAACTGGTAACATGACAAGGTAAATGTCTATTTTTCTTACTTTCTATTTATGTAGGTTCAACTGAGAGATTTGGTTTCATCATATGTTAGCAAAAATTGTTTCTTCATTCTTCTCAGGACACTTTATGTCCGGTTGATGTTGGAGGGTATTGGGCAGCTGATGGATCATATAATGGTGGTGAGACAAGATGCTGCAGAGTTGATTTTGAAAACCAAAGTTTTAAGATGCTCTTAGTATGCTGAGCAATTTACAAGGATGTATGCACATCATAAGGCATGGATGGACTAGGCTAGACAATAGATGCACTCTGCTATATCTTATTTTGTTGCTAACTCTGTTTCTTATTTGATTTTTCATTTTAACTTGGTTAAGGTTTTACTAGAGCCATATTATTTAGAAAATTTTAAGGTCTTCGTAAAACCATCACTATTATGGAATTTCATGTAAACTGGTTTCAAGTCTTAGTAAAACAATCTTTATTTTGATGTTATCATGTTTTATGTTTTCTATCTTTAAATCACCAACAATGTAAAAAATTAAGCAACTAATAACGTGAGCACTGATCACCAACATAAACACATGGTCTTCACCTGAAATTGCTCCACATCATAATATAAAACCAAATTTTCTTTGTGGCGTAGTGGTATAAAAGTTTTCTTAGCAAAAACAATCATAATATAAAATCAGAAATAGAAAATCCCCTCGAGATTCAAAACAAAAGATCAGAAATCATAATATAGAGCTATCCTAACTTACCTAAACGAAGAATAAATAAAGAAGATTGGAGATCCAAAGGAACTCAGATGAAGAAGAAGAAGAAGATTGGGGATATTTGGTCTGAGAAGAAAAGGAATAAAGAAAACACCGTGACGTTTTTTAAAATCTCTGAAACGCAGCGTTGGAACTTAACGACCAATACTACTCAACATTTAACGTCACGTGTAGAGGGAGGAGCTAATACATTAAAAAACACGACTTGAGGGGTTTTTACATTACATACATAATTGAGGGGTTTTTATCCTAATGAAACTTACTTGTGGGGTTTTAGTGTTAAATATCCTAATATATAAGATAAATGACTCACTCCACTCATTACCAATTTGTTTTAGATTGTAAGCTCATCTAGTTTAACATTTTAGGTGTTACTTTGTTATTTATTTTCTTGATAAACTTCTTTTGTAGTAAGCTAATGTGTTTAAGATTTTTTTCTAATATTTTTTGAAGTAAAATCTTGTTCCTGGTATTAATGTGAGTTGGCAATTTTTTTAAAGTATATTCACATCAATTAAATAACATTCACAGTTTATTTTTCTTACTAAAAACACCATTACCTCAGAAAAATATAGAGAAAATTTTACTTATACACTTTTTTTGATACCACTATTCAACTTTACCATCAATCAAAATGAATTTTCATAAATACTACATTCATTAATGTATAAAAGACAATACTGCCCTTAACTTATCTTCAACTCATATCTCTCTCCCTCTCTCTCTCTCTCTCTCTCACTCTAACCTCAAAATATTGAATCCTCAGCAAGAATCACAACTTGTAAGTAATTTTCTCAGATTTTGTTGTTTCGATCTAAGAGAAAGAGTTATCTATTAATAGTCGGATCTAAGAGAAAGATTTCCGATAGTGAACATTGAGTTTTTGAAAATTTATAACCCTTTATAAATCTAAGTTATTTAGTAATGTAATTGACATGTTCAGTTCCCGACACTCATGAAAGAAGCGTATGTTCAAGCTTATATGAGAGCCACAACCCTGCCATCACACATTTGCTTCGATCTACAATGGTAATCACCAAATTCATCATTGGCTCTTGTTTTTTTCTTGTCTTATTGACCAATCATTGACATTTTTTAGTTTCTTCTTGTGTCTTAGATTGCAGAGTATGTTCCCTTTATCAGTGATAAAAGGTATGCTACAACGCAAGTGAAGGCTCCACCTCAGCTGCAGAAAACAATGTGTTAAATAACTCAGTTTCTGTTGCTCTTTCTTGCATTTTTGTCTCATATGTCAGTTGTTTCCTATGATTTGATGTCTCACATCAACTATTTATGAGTGCAGGGTGCTGTTCGAGTGTTGACGGTAAACCATGGATTTGTTTACGAACCTTATGCACTTCATGAGAAAATTTCGTGGTGGCGAAGGTAAGTTTGGCATTACACTTACCTTTATTACTTATATGTTTTGAGAAATGCTATTTCTAAAGCCAAGAGCCAACATGTCTGTATTTCTTTCACTAGTAATCACTTTTTAAACTCCCAAGTATAATCTAGTCTTTCGACATTGAAAGGGAGAGCATAGTTTTTCTCCTAGAATTGAGTTTTTTTTTTAAATTGTAGGTGAGTTACAAGTTTGTTGCTTCTACAGGTGCTTGTACGTGACATATGGGTCTTTGAGAAGTATCTATTCCACACAGGAGCTTGCTGGCGTCTCTGTAACCATACTGAATTTCCTTAAAAAGATATAATCCAACCTGTCCTCTGATTTTTTTTTTTTTCCAGAGTCAGTATCTCTACACAATTTGCATTCTTCTACTCTATGTTGCAACTAAAGGATGAATGTTGTCTGATTAGGTTTTAGATAATTTTATAAACAATTTATGAAGACTTATATAAAGTTTTTGTAAAGTTAATAAACAATTTATAAATGTTTATGAAAACGTTAAAGTTAATAAACAATTTATAAGGTTTATATAGGTTTACAAATCAATTATAAAGTCCTTAAATCATTGATAAGAATCCATAACCATTTAGAAAGGCTTATAAAACAATTTATAAGAGTTTGTAACATAATTTATAAGGGTTTACAAGAATATGTAAATAATCAATAAGAGTTAATAAGAGTTATAAATCTTTTGTAAAATTTATAAAAAAAACAGTTTATAAAGTTTGTAAATCATTTATAAAGTTTGCAAAATTATTTATAAATGTTTATAAATTATTTGTAAGAGTATATAAACCATTTATAAAGGCTTATAAAGAAGTTTATAAAGTCTATAAACCGTTTATAAAAGAAATAAGTTAAAAGGTCTTTAAATCATTTATAAGAGTTTATAACCATTTAGAAAGGCTTATAACACAATCTATATGGTTTGTAAAATAATTTAGAAGGTTTATAAAGGTATGTAAATAAGTTATAAGGGTTTACAAAACATTTATAAAGTTCATAAAAGTTTTTATAAAGTTTAGAAACCATTTATAACAGCTTATTAATCATTTATGAAGAGTTTATAAACTTTTTATAAAGGGTATATAAACAATTTGTTTCTTCATGCCTCTATAAAGTCCCTAAATCATTCATAAGAATCTATAACCATTTAGAAAGGCTTATAAAACAATTTTTTTCTTTTTGTTATTAAAAAAATAACAAAGGTTGGCTTAGAACATGTCGATTTATGTCGATTTAAGGGAAAGAGTTTGATAGTGAATATTGAGTTTTCAAAAAATTATAACCCTTTATAAATCTGGGTTCAAGTAATTTTAGAATTTCCGTCGTAAACAATTTGTTTCTTCATGCCTCTATAAAGTCCCTTAATCATTCATAAGAATCTATAACCATTTAGAAAGGCTTATAAAACAATTTTTTTCTTTTTGTTATTAAAAAAATAACAAAGGTTGGCTTAGAACATGTCGATTTATGTCGATTTAAGGGAAAGAGTTTGATAGTGAATATTGAGTTTTCAAAAAATTATAACCCTTTATAAATCTGGGTTCAAGTAATTTTAGAATTTCCGTCCCTCTGTTATCCAAAAAACAAATAAGGTTGATTTAGACTTGTCATTTGAATAGGTCTGGGTAAGAGAAAGATTTTCGGATAGTGAACGTTGCATTTTAAAGAATTATAACCCCTTATAAATCTGGGTTTCAGGATATTGTCATAGTACAACTCAGTAATTTATAAGGTTTTATAAAGAAGTTTTTAAACAAGAGTTGATCATATAAGTCTATAAAACAACATATAAATGTGTGAACTTGAGAAGTCTTATCTTGTATTATCCTATATTCTTTGTAAGACTGTTATAGAAATACACAAACATTATGCTTGAAAAAGGTATCTTTAGACCATGATTATAGTTAACATCATCATTTTATAAAGTAATTTACTTGATACTATCGAGGGTATAGAGATCAATAATTCAAGCCATGATCCAAGAGCTCTAGCAGCAGCAATAGCGGTAGTGGTCATAGCAACATCTCAGAAGATGAATACCATAAAGTTCAATGGAAAGATAATGATAATGAAACTGGTTTATTTTCTGAAGCTATTACTGTGGTTTTTGTGCCAAATCAAAATGTTCCAGTTGCTAGAAATGCTCTATTTATGGGTTATATTGCTAATGTGATTTTAGAGAGACAAGTTTGATGAATTCAACTACACCTAGTGATTCAAACACTCAGTGGATGTCATAATCTCAAACATTTCAAATCATAGTTTATATCTTATTACATATACAAAAATCAGTTGGTAAACTTTTATAAATTATTCATAACACGTAAAACAAAAGTCAACAGATAAACACAAATAATTTAACTTAAAAACTCTGAAAATCAGTTTTCAAACTCTAATAAATCAGTTTATAAATCCTAATAAATCAATTTATAAAATTTTATAAATCAAACTATAAATCTTTACAAATCATTTTATAACACATAAAAAGCCAGTTTATAAACACTAGTAATTCTACTTATAAAAAATTAATTCAGTTTATAAATATTTATAACATTTATAAATCAGTTTATAGACACTTACAAATCTATTTATAAACCAATATAAATCAATTTATAAAACCTAATAGATCATTTTATAAATACTACTAAATAAATTTATAAACCCTTATAAATAAATTAATAAAATCTTATAAATGTGTATATCTTGGTATTTCCATTGTGGGAATTTAAAAGAGTTTGTATCATTGCTTATTTCACTGCACCGTTTGGTTTCCTTATATTTTAATAGAAACCCAACAATCTCAACGTATCCAAATGCAATAGCCAATTTTTGTCACATGTTTTCACACTTGTCTTTAGCTCGGCCTCTCCTATGTACCTATAATTAGAAAACGGACATCTCTTTAGTAATATTAAGCAGCAAAAAGTAATTCAAATATCAGTAATAAGAGTTAACAAATTATTTCAAAGTCTATAAATATATTTATAAGAGTTTATAAAATCATTTACAAAAATTTATAAGAGTTTATAAAATCTTTTATAAATTCAAAAATCATTTCTAAGAGTTCATATAAATCATTTTACAAGGTTGATAAGAACTTATAAATATATTATAAACGGTTTATATATAAGGGTTTTTAAAATGTTTATAATGGTTTATAAGAATTTATAAAGGGTTTACAAAACTACTTTCATATGTTTATAAAGATTTTATATAGAATTTATAAGGGTTTATAAATGTTTATAAATGGTTTAACTAAGTTTATAAAAAGTTTATATAAGATTTGTAAGGGTTTATAAAAGGTTTTAATGGGGTTTGAAGAGTTTGTATAGGGTTTATAAAAAATTATAAATGTTTTATAAGACTTTATCAAAAGGTTTATACATAGTTTAGAGAGTCTTCTTGAGCTGTTAGAGAAATATCTATTCAGCTAGAAAATATATCAGAAGAATCAGGTTGGTGGTGTTTTGAAGTGTTACATCTTTTTATTTCATGAAATCAGTTATAGAGTGTCTGACAAAGCGTTGTAAGTACATTAAGAACTAAAGCATTGTTAAAAGATAGTTGCTTGCTAGTAGGGATGTTAATATGAGCTCAACCTAACAGGATTAACTCTAACCCTGCAAACCCATTTGTAACCCTAACCCTCATTTTTTAAATAGGGTTTAAACAGGGTTGGCTCTAATAGGACCAGAGTTTAAATTCTAACACTTTTATTTTGATTCACACAACTATTATACAATATTTAATAATGTTTTTCACCAAAAAAAACTTAGAGTCGAGTTTTCTCGCCTAAAACTAAACAACGAAATTTTCCGTCGAAACCGCAAAATCGAGTTTTCAATAAAAGGATTTTGCGGTTTTGAGGGGAAAAACTAGATTTTGCGGTTTTGGCGGAAAAGTTGATTTTGCTGTTTCGGCGGAAAAACGCGATTTTACAGTTTTGGCGGGAAAACTCGATTTGCCGGTTTTGACAGGAAAACTCGATTTTGGGGTTTTGGCAGAAAAACTTGATTTTGTGGTTTTGGTGGAAAAACTCAAATTAGGTTTTGGCGGAAAAAACACAATTTTTGTTTTTTGACGGAAAAACTTTATTCTTAGTTGTGTAGCAAAAACTCGATTTTGCGATTCTGGAATCTCTTCTGGTTCGTCACAAATCAGATTGATCTTACCATCCATCTGAAACAAAAAACACACAAACCAAGTAGAGTCACAAAAAATACCATTTCAAGTTCCACAACTAGAAGAAAGATACATATTGAATCAGAGAAGAGGAAGACCCGATCCTGGATTCCTCAATCCAACCAGACCGCGGCTTACCTAACAATTCCATTCAGTTTGATTCCTTTATTTCCGAATTCAAGTGCTAAATTTTTCTAAGTATTTTTCAGTGTTCTGAAGTTCATCCATTATAACTTAGACAATCAGATTCATATAAGGGCAAATTGATATTATATAGATAATAAAATAGATCCATACATCATTCATTTGTTCATCATACTTAAGTTGCACACTAGGCTATCATAAATTCACAACAAGCACAATAGGTTACAAGTACTTCACATCTATCAACAAAGACCCAATCACCACACATCTTCACGGCTGGAGTCCTCACAGTCCCTTTCCCTTACCACGGTACAAGTCTGTACCTGGAACAAAAATTACAACACACAAGCATATGATCAGATAACTTAACACAAAGATCTATCATTGCATGGTAAGATCTACATCTAAGCATACAAACGGCTCATCAGGCCCAAGTCTGGCCAATTTCGAAAATGCTCCAAAAACTAATTAAAATTCATGACAATTCATGATAAATCCGAACTAAGAGAATGGTCAAGTCAGATTTCACAGAACCGGTCTCGATCCTATAGATCTCGGCCACGGACAACCAAACTAGCCAAACTGACCATCTCTAAATCAATTCGATAAAACTCATTAAAAACCATGATAATTCATGATAAA
>NC_027756.1:13733291-13734079 GCF_000695525.1 Brassica oleracea var. oleracea | reverse complement strand
ATGATCAGTCCGGCCAAGGCCATGGACATCATTCCTGAACCGGCCAAAGAATTGGTTCAGTGCCATCAAGTCTGATCCATCAGACGACGCTATAATTATCCAGAATATTAGATGAGATAATCAGAAAGTGGAAATGGGTGTAACCAACAAAACGGATCGGACCATAGGCACAGACGGATCAACCGCCGGCTACGTCCGATGGTTTGCGAACCACACCACTGACCTTAGGCGTACGCTCTCCTGGGGCCAAGTCCTTCTCCTTCTCTTTCTCTCTCTGTCGAGTATCCATCACGCCTTGCTTCCCACAGTCAAACTCTCACCGGAAATGATAAAGAACCACCACACACGGTTGCAACTGCCAAACTGACGGTCTCTCTCTCTTTATCTTTCTCTCGAAATTTTGCCAGAGTTTCCCCAAGGAAAATGATGATGAATTCGACTTCCAGAGACAGGTATTTATAGGAGGAAGTCGGACTTAACTGTCCGTAACTGCCCAAGGCCGAATCGGTTCCAAAGGATTGGCCAAGGAGATGCCACTTGTCCCCTTGTACCTTTTCGCCCAAAACCGCTCAGAACCGCTCCCATAACCGCCCCAACTGCTCCCCTGGAAGTTCCCACACGGAAACCAACTCCCCCAGGCCTTTGCCTCATTGCCTGGTTCAGCCAAGATCGCACCTGGACTCTTCGTCCCACACGGACCATCGGGACGGGTCGGTAACCGCTCGGACCCGACCACACTGGTCCGGACCGGAACACTCCGCCAAGCTGAGGTGAGCTGATTGCCAACT
>NC_027756.1:13726408-13733144 GCF_000695525.1 Brassica oleracea var. oleracea | reverse complement strand
GGGGACATGACAAGTCTCCCCCACTAACAATGGATTCGTCCTCGAATCCAAGTCAAGGGTTGTATCAGGAAGGAACTGACTGTACCACTCCGGATACTCAGCCTTCATCCTTGCCTCCGTTTCCCAAGTGATGACGTCCTTACCATTGAACTCCCACACCAATTTAGTCATGGGAACCGTTTTCTTTCTCATTGCCTTCTCTGTCCGATCCACGATTCGAACCGGCCTAGTCTCCAAGGTTAAGTTCTTACCGAGATCAGCAGGAATCTCAGGCAACACAATGTCTTGGTCCGTCAGACACTTTCGGAGTTGGGATACATGGAACACATTGTGAAATGCATCCATGGCCGATGGCAAGTTCAACTTGTATGCCACGGCTCCCACCCTCTCTATGATCCTGAACGGACCCAAATACCTAGGATCCAGTTTCCTCCTCCCAGAAACCCTGGTCCTATCCTTGAACGTGATCATCTTGAGATACACCAGATCATCAACCTCGAATTCAAGATGTTTCCTACGCCTGTCACCTCTTTCATCTTTTCCTTGATCATCCTGATCTTATCAGTGGTCTCTTCCACAATCTCAGGACCCAACATACTACGCTCCCCCACTTGGGTCCAGCATAGAGGTGTCCGACAAGGTCTTCCATACAATGCCTCATATGGCGAAATGCCAATGCTTGTGTGGAAACTGTTAAGCAAACTTCACCAAAGGCAAGTGTTTCTCCCAAGACTCTCCCCAGTCCAAGACACACGCCCTCAGCATATCCTCCAAGGTTTGGATTGTCCTTTCCGACTGTCCATCCGTTTACGAATGATATGTTGTACTCATGTTAACTCTGGTACACAAAGCCTTTTGGAAAGCCTGCCAGAAGTAAGAAGTAAACCTTGGATCTCTATCCGAGACAATGCTTGCTGGAACACCATGCAACCGCACTACCTCATCCAAGTAAATCCGCACAATCTGGTCTACACCATCTCCTTTCCGGATGGCCAGAAAGTGTGCAGATTTGGTCAAGTGATCGACCACAACCCATACCGCATCCTTCCGGTTCCGGGTAGTGGGAAAACCGGTCACAAAATCCATGGTGATGTGATCCCACTTCCACTCCGGTATGGGTAGGTTTTGAAGCAGGCCACTAGGAACCTGATGCTCTGCTTTCACGAGTTGACAGGTTGGACACTTAGCCACCCACTCAGCCACATCAGTTTTCATCCTCACCCAATGATAATACCTCTTCAGATCCCTATCCATCTTGTTCAACCCCAGGTGAACAGAAAACTTAGACTTATGAGCTTGTCTCATAATCTCCTCCTTCAGTTCCTTATCATTAGGAACACTAATCCTTCCATTGATCAAGATGGTACCATTGCTTGCTGTCTCGTACTCCGTCTTGTCATTGGTAGCAACCTTCTTGAGGTTCTCGTCCAAGCCTTGTGCTTGACGAATCTTGGTAAGTAGATCGGCCTGGTCCACTGCCTCCAACCGCAATGGCTCATCATGTCTAACGAGGGTGTTGAGATGCAATGACCGTACCATCCCTTCCAACTCATCAGCCTCCCTTTCAGCTGATACCTCCGCTCTCCTGCGGCTCAAGGCATCTGCCACAAGGTTAGCCTTTCCTGGATGGTAAGCTATGTCCAGATCATAATCTGCAACAAACTCCATCCACCTCCTCTGCCTAAGGTTCAACTCAGGCTGAGTGAAAATATACTTCAGGCTCTTATGGTCCGTGAATATCTGTACCTTATCACCATACAGATACGATCTCCATATTTTCAAAGTAAACACCACAGCCGCCATCTCCAGGTCGTGGGTTGGGTAATTGCCTTCATGCTTTCTCAACTGCCGTGAAGCATAGGTTCTCACCTTCCCGTGCTGTGTCAGGACGGATCCCAATCCAGTGATTGATGCATCAGTATATACCACGTAAGGCTGATCCACCTCAGGCAACACCAGGACCGGTGCGCTGGTCAACAGTCCTTCAGGGCTGTGAAACTCTTCTCACATGCCTTAGACCATGCAAACCTCACGTCCTTGCCTGTTAGTTTTGTCATGGGTTGAGCTATGCTCGAGAACCCCTTTACAAACTTCCGGTAATAGCCGGCCAGCCCCAAGAAGCTTCTTACTTTCGTAGCATTCTTTGGCTGCGGCAACTCCTGTATACACTTGATCTTCTCTTGATCAACGGACACACCAAGATCAGACACAATGTGCCCAAGGAATCCAATACTCCTTTGCTAGAAGCTGCACTTGCTTAACTCGCATAGAGCTTCTGCTTCCTCAAGCGTCCCAGCACTGCCCGAAGATGCTTCTCATGTTCCTCCTTTGTCTTGGAGTACACGAGTATATCATCAATGAAGATGATCAGAAACTCATCTAAGTACTCTCGGAATACACCATTCATCATCTTCATAAAGGCAGCCGGTGCATTGGTCAGTCTGAATGGCATGACCACAAACTCGTAGTGGCCGTACCGAGTCCGGAACGCCGTCTTCTTTACATCACTTGGCTCGATTGGAATCTGATGATATCCAGAGGCCAAGTCGATCTTGGAGAACCACTTAGCTCCACGGAGTTGATCCAACAACTCATCAATCCGAGGCAATGGGTACTTGTTCTTCACAGTGACCCGGTTCAGCCCCCGATAATCAATACGCAACCTGAAGCTTCCATCCTTCTTCTTCACAAAGAGGACTGGGGCTACCCAAGGTGATACACTAGGACATATAAATCCCTTATCCAACAACTCCTCAAGTTGTTTCTTCAGCTCGACCATCTCGGCAGGAGCCATGTGGTAGGGACTTTTTGACATTGGGGCCGTCCCTGGTTCCAGTTCTATTATGAACGGGTCAGCCCTATCAGGGGGAATGCCCTGTAGCGCCCGAAAAACATCCTCGAACTCTGACCAGCGGGATCCCGTCCGGGTCACCACCCCCAACGACCTCCTTAGTGGTAATGGTAGCCAAATAGACTTCACAACCATTCTCAAGCATCCGTTCCGCTCGGACTGCTGACACCACTATATTTCCAGGGGTCGAACATAGGCCTTGGAAGCTAACCGGGGATTCACAACCCATCTCAAACTGCACTCTTCCACGGCGACAGTCAAGGGTGGCCCTATGCTCTCCAAGCCAGTCCATACCTAAGATCACTTCATGATTCTTTAGGTGGACAACAATCAGATCCGCATGCATTACCCTGTCTTTGATCACAACCGGAATCCCCTTAATCCGCCCTAATGAATGCATCTGTTGGCCACCAGCTGCATTCACTATGCAGGTTTCATCCTCAGTTCCTACCCGGAACAAACCCTTTCCGATCATTCCTGGGCTCACAAAACTATGTGTAGCACCAGTATCGAAAAGTACATGTGTTTCTACACCACCAATACTCAAGGTCCCTACACAAGGTCCATTCAAAGTATCTAACCATCCTAGGTTCCATACCATGCAATTCTACTGAATTGAAAAGAATAAGTCAAGAGTTTTTACCAGTGATCCGCTTTGAACGGTCAAGCCTCATCCGTGTCCTTAGACAGCTCATACACCCTTGGTGTGGAGGACTGACCCCAGTTCTGGCTCGGCTTGCTTGCCTCTCCACGGCTCTTGTCCTGGCCACCCTGTGACTTGGGACAGTCCCTACGGAGATGTCCGGCCTTGCCACAGCCATGGCAGTGAAAGGTACCACCACCACCTGAACCCTGTCCCCGGCCTTGCTCCGGTCTCGGACAGTCCCGAGCTGCATGATCCATCTTACCACAATGAGTACAAGCCCCCATGTCTCTCCAACACTCGCCTCCATGGCGTCTTCCACACTTAGAGCACTCTGGCCTACCACTTGAGGTTTTACCCTCTTCAGTTGTGTCTCTATTTCTCTTTCGGTCACCACCAGTTCCACTAGAAGCCGCATGACTTCTAGACTTCACCTTTGCCTCATCAGTAAGGTTAGTCTCAAGGATTGCCATCCTCTCCACCAACTCAGACATAGTGCGGAAGGTGCAGACAGAGCAGTAGGTCTTGAGTTCCGCTCTCAAGCCTCGGATGAACCTGCGGACCTGTACTGACTCGTCCTCTAACTCCCTTACCACAAACCTCCTGAGCCAGTTGAACTCCTCTTCATACTCACGAACTGTCTTGCGGCCTTGGGTCAAGTCCAAGAACTTATACTCCAAACGATCCCACGCCTCTGCAGGAAAGTACTTGTAGTTGAACTCAACCTCAAAGTCAGCAAAACGCTCAATGGTGACATTGGTACGCTTGTCTAATGCCAACCACCAGTTGTGAGCATCACCTTCCAAGAAGTGAACAGCTATGACCTTCTTGTACTCATCAGGACAGCGAGTAGAGCATAATTTACGTACCAATCTGCTCCTCCACTCGTCTGCCTCAATAGGATCAACACTTCTAGCAAAGTGTTTGGTCCCCAGCTTGGAGACACGCTCCAAAATCCTAAGGTAATCAACCTTGTCCATCACTCTGTCCGGTGGATCGATCTCCACCACTTCAGCCACTGATCTCAAACGTCCACCAGTAGCCTGTGGAGCCGCACGAACATGAGGAGTAACCTGACCCACAGAGGAATTCAACAAAGGTGTGAACGCCTGGGTCAGAGTCACCATTTGTGCACCCATGAGCTTCATAGCCTCCAGCACATCCTTTATGGACGGCTCTGCCACTTCCACATCAGGACCGGTCTCATCATCAACCGCAGCACCAGTGGGGTTAAGACCAACCTGTTCTTCAGTATGGGAAGTTTCCCCTTGTTCTCCTTGGTCCTGGTCACGCTAATCTCCAACGTTCTCCACCTGAACCTCAGTTGGAAGGATTGGTCCTTGCGGCAATCCGACTTCAGTGTTAACTGTCCCCAACTGGGTTGGCAACACCTAAGTCTGATTGACTCCAACAGCCTCAACATTTCCGGATGCTCCAGCAGCCTCCTTTCCTTTCTTTGACTTCCTCTTAGTACCCTGAGGATTCAAACACACACGAAGGTTAGTTAATAACAGAAAACCAAAACCTCAAATCAATCCTAAGTTTAACCAATCAAGCAATCAATACTAGTAAACAAACAACCTTACCGCGAGTCTCAACAGCCGGATGTGTGGTGATCCCAATAACCCAAACAAATCCTAGAATCAAGCATGCTCTGATACCAACTTGTAAGACCCGATCCTGGATTCCTCAATCCAACCAGACCGCGGCTTACCTAACAATTCCATTCAGTTTGATTCCTTTATTTCCGAATTCAAGTGCTAAATTTTTCTAAGTATTTTTCAGTGTTCTGAGGTTCATCCATTCTAACTTAGACAGTCAGATTCATATAAGGGCAAATCGATATTTTATAGATAATAAAAAAGATCCATACATCATTCATTCGTTCATCATACTTAAGTTGCACACTAGGCTATCATAAATTCACAACAAGCACGATAGGATACAAGTACTTCACATCTATCAACAAAGACCCAATCACCACACATCTTCCCACGGCTGGAGTCCTCACAGTTTCTTTCACTTACCACGGTCCAAGTTTGTACCTGGAACCACAATTACAACACACAAGCATATGATCAGATAACTTAACACAAAGACCTATCATTGCATGGTAGGATCTACATCTAAGCATACAAACGGCTCATCAGGCCCAAGTATGGCCAATTTCGAAAATGCTCCAAAAACTAATTAAAATTCATGACAATTCATGATAAATCCGAACTAAGAGAATGGTCAAGTCAGATTTCACAGAACCGGTCTCGATCCTATAGATCTCGTCCACGGACAGCCAAACCGGCCAAACTGACCATCTCTAAATCAATTCGATAAAACTCATTAAAAACCATGATAATTCATGATAAATCCCAACTAAGAGATTGGTCAAGTCAGAATTTATCAATTCAGTCTCGATCATATAGATCTCGACCATGAATAGTCCGACCAAGGTCATGGACATCATTCCTGAACCGGCTAAGGCCTTGGTTCAGTGCCATCAAATCTGATCCATCAGACCACACTATAATTATCCAGAATATTAGATGAAATAATCAGAAAGTGGAAATGGGTGTGACCAACAAAACGGATCGGACCATAGGCACGGACGGATCAACCGCCGGCTACGTCCGATGGTTTGTGAACCACACCACTGACCTTAGGCGTACGCTCTCCTGGGGCCAAGCCCTTCTCCTTCTCCTTCTCTCTCTGTCGAGTATCCATCACGCCTTGCTTCCCACGGTCAAACTCTCCCCGGAAATGATAAAGAACCATCACACACGGTTGTAACTGCCAAACCGACGGTCTCTCTCTCTTTATCTTTCCCTCGGAATTTTGCCAGAGTTTCCCCAAGGAAAATGATGATGAATTCAACTTCCAGAGACAGGTATTTATAGGAGGAAGTCGGACTTAACTGTCCGTAACTGCCCAAGGCCGAATCGGTTCCAAAGGATTGGCCAAGGAGATGCCACTTGTCCCCTTGTACCTTTTCGCCCAAAACTGCTCAAAACATCTCCCATAACTGCCCCACCTGCTCCCCTGGCAGTTCCCACACGGAAACCAACTCCCCCAGGCCTTTGTATCATTGCCTGGTTCAGCCAAGATCGCACCTGGACTCTTCATCCCACACGGACCATCGGGACGGCTCGGTAACCGCTCAGACCCGACCACACTGGTCCGGACCGGAACACTCCGCCAAGTTGAGGTGAGCTGATTGCCAACTGTCCCCAGCTGAGTGAGCTAGTCCA
>NC_027756.1:13712190-13726264 GCF_000695525.1 Brassica oleracea var. oleracea | reverse complement strand
CTCCATCGTATAGGTTAAGTCTCAGCTGTCTGACATCCTTAACCATCAATTTGGACCATGGCACGCTTGTCTCAAGGCCAGATGACCTGATCAGTGCATTGCCTCGCGCCACAGTCCGTCCGGACGATCCTATCTAGGATCGGGGACATGACAAGGATACTCAAAAATATTGAACACAAAAATGCTCAAAGCAGGAAGGATCAACAACATATATCAAAAAAGATAATACATAAGCTTTATGTTCTTCATCAATAAATATTTATAAGGTTTTATAAATTTGAGATTTAAAAACTTCATGAGAAAATCTTTGTTTTCCTTCCCAGATCTCAAACGAACAAGACGATCTATGTGAGAGAAGCTAACAATGATGACTGGAAAATCGATGGTGATCGTCGTATCTGGCCGAAGAACTCATTAACATTGTCGGATCTGGCCGGAGAACTCATCGTCGTAGTCAGATCTGGCTGGAGAAATCGTCAGCATCGTCGGATCTGGCCGGAGAACTCGTCAGCGTCGTCGGATCTGACCGGAGAACTCATAGTTGTCGTCGTTAAATTTGGATCTGAGATTTGAAAAAAATGTTGGGGAAGAAAAGAATAGTTTTAGGTTTAATTAGTTAGTGGTATAATGGTATTTTACCTATTAAAATTTTAATGGTAAAGTTGGTTAATGCATATATGAAATGTGATATTAGACTAGTGGTATTAGTGACAATTTCCCAAAAATATATAGAAGTAGAAAACGTAAGTGTACCCAAAACTTATCTTTTTGAACTTCAGTTGTGTAACATTGTATAATTATTTTCCATTAATTAAGAAAAAGGTAATTGTAATTTTTCTTATAAATAATATATTTGTTACATTCTCTTGAACTCTATATGATATTTTTATCTAATTTTAACAAAGCCATTTGAGAATCAGAGTTACTACTTTTTCTGGTTAATGTTGATTCTTAAACGTTAGTGCTAGTCACCTACTGGTGACTAATGAAAATTGAGAATATAACTCAAAATACATGACATAACCTAAAAATACAAAAAATAATTAAAACAACAAAATTCATGAACTTCCATTCTCTTTTTCGAGACACAAAATTAAAGTTGAGGGAATTTAATATTAAATTCATGGAAAACCAAACAAAATTAACATATAATAAAATCTAGATTTTTTTAAAGGTTGATAAATAAATAATAAAAAAATTTTAGAAAACTTACCTTAAACATAGAAAACTCTAGCTAATAAAACAAACACAACACTAATGAGTTACAATAATAAAAATGAGATAAATGTAGAATAAATAATTTCAGAAAATCTGAAATATGCCACAGTGATATAAAATAATCGTCATACAATAAATTTAAAAGAAAATATAAATTACTTATTATACACTTTTAGAGAACAGAAGCCAAATCATTGGTTGAGTATAAGGAGTTTTTGTTTATATTTAAATTCACGTAGAAAAGCATAGTTATACCACAAATCAGTAAGATTTTCAGCTAATCTCAATTTGTTAAAAATATTCAGTTGCAGTTTACCTAAAATAGAGTGAAGAGTCTAACATAGTAAATAACTGAAGTTATAGATAAAAAGTTATTTGATTAGTGGATACAATCTTTCTCCTAACTTTTTTAAGTTCTGTTAGTTGAAATAATTTTTTTTATATTTTTTTTTGACAAAAAAAATTTATATAGATGTCCGACAATGGAAAAAAAAGATAGCATACATTTATAATTTTTCATGTAACAATTATTTAACGAGGAAAACTGCAGTTAGATTTTAAGGGTAATCTAGTACCCCTTGCAACCAAATCAGCGTTGGGCCTAATATTATAGCCTAATGGCCAAATTAATAATAGGAAAATATGTGAATACAAAGGGGCCTTCGGATCACATGGCAAAAGCCTGGTTGGCTTTAATGAATGAAATTTAATAACATCCCACTTTCCCGATCGGGGAAGTAGAGAGGAGATGAGCAATATATATGTATATATATGTTGATGTGTTATGAGCCCTGTTCGGAACTGCGCTAGGCGCTAGTCGGGCGGTAATTCCGGGCCTAGCGAATTACCGAAAAATTGGGGAGTACTCAGGAATTACACGAGGCCTAGTATTAAATACAATTTAATATATTTATAATAGATTTAGCTAATTTTAAATATGATGATACAAGTTCTTAGACATAATTATATAATTTTTTATATATAATTTTAAACCGTCTCTTTTTTATTCGTAACTGGTGGGTTTGGTACGAAAAAAATCCTAAATGTAGTATGTATGTGTTTGTTTTGGGTTTGATAGCTAATTGTAATTATTTAGTAATGAATAATTACACAAAATCTGTCAATAATGAGTAAAAAATAATCAACCGTGTTTTAATTTACACATACGAAGAAAAAAAAAACTTAGGCAGTCAACGCGGAATTAGGTGGAAATTAGGTGGTCAGCGCCAAAATTAGGCGGTCTTACGCGGGTCAATGCCTGGATATGTCGATTTGGGCATAATCGCCGCGGTCAACCTTTGAACAGCGTCTAGGCGTTTTCGAACAGGGGTTATGAGTGTTTAAACAGCTCAAGGAGAGAGGAAGTCTGCCCACGTGCGCGCCGCCGCCGCCGTCCGTCCGGCTCGGCGTGGGCTTGGTCTTGGTAGAAGGTCTCTGGTCCAATAAAATTCTTTTTGGACCAATTTAAGCTCTTTTTTTATTTTTAAAAACAGCATGCATTTCGTTTCTAAACGACGTGGAATTTGTCTCAAAACGACACGCATTTTATCTGTTTGTTCAAGATATTTTTAAACGAGAAGAGGGTGTCTTGAGGAATAAGTTTTGCAACTCAACTTCCCTCGATCTCCGCGATATTTTTGTCCACGTGCATCACTTGTTGCGGAAAGTGGGTCTTCTCCTTCTCTTTAAATATCGCTTCTCCTCTTCATTCATTTCTCAAGTTTTTATAGCAAAAATACCATCAAAACTCTAAAGCGTAAGTTTAGAGAGTGTTTCGTAGATATTAGTTCGTTAAGGCATTCACGAGTGAAGCGTGAATCGTCTGCCATGGTTGTATCCTGAGACTCGATATTCGTACAGTTCAGTATCACTAACGACCCAATTTTTGTAAAACCAAAGCCTGGTTTATTTAATTATTTATTGAACCAAACCCTTGTATGAACCGGTGGTGTTGCTTTAATTATTTAATTAATCAACTTCTAAACCTAGCTATATATGCCTACACATTCTCTTCCTCATTTGTTGCCGTCAACATCATCGTAGAGAGAGGGAGAGAGCTCAGCCATGTTTCTTCTCCTTACTTGTCGATCTCTCTTCCCCATGTAATCGCCATATTGTACTGGTCTCGAGATTGGTTTGCACGAAGTCCTTCACCTAAGAAGAACGTGATCATCGCCGTTACCGCACAACACTACCGTCTTCATCACCTTCATCGCCAGCCATCACCAAATCATAGACGCTTCACCATACCTGCGCATCACCCCGGATGAGCAGTCACACCATAAGAGGCCACGGTTGGGGCTTCATTCGAAGATATGTAATGGAACCGAGAGGTGTAGACACGTAGAAGAGACGTACGTATCGGAGCTGCCCGTCATGACACTTACGGTTCCGTTCTACACTCATCAATGGTGAGCTATCGGAGATGCGGTTAATGTCACCGGAGTCCAAGATCCATCGTCGCAAGTGAACGCAGTGAAGGTTAAAATGTCTTTCCCTTTGTTTCTTGAGATATAGAAACATTCATAGCATATTCCTAAACGTGGCTTTGCATGGGTGTAAGGACCTAGATTATGAGTTCACGTCTATCACGTAAAAAGAAGGCATAAGAAGTGGTAATTGAACATGTCTCAGTCAACGCCATCAATATTATGAAGAAATATTCTAAAGGCCAAGGTGAGGGTCTTTTCCTGAACTTCTCTTACACGGCTTAGGACCTCGAATAAGTATAATTTGTTTCTAATGTGTTCCGTCTGTGTGAAATCGATTCTGTCATTGCTTGTTTAGTTTTAGGCTCTTTGCTTAAACCGGAATTAGGGTGTTAGATGGTTCAAGAGTGCTTGTTCATTTATAATTGATAATATATATGTATATAGTATATTGAGGTGATTTGGGTGTTAACCGACCATGGAGACGTAATTCTGTGTGTCGGCCGGAGACCAGTACATTGGGTGTGGTGTATGCTGCGGCACAGCTTAGTCGACCTGTTGTGCCAAGGCTTCGAGGTCGATAAATCGTCTACGGGCGTGTGTTACCGAGCACATATTCGGTGGTGTTTTGGCCTGTTAGTGGGCAGCGAGTGTGCACCTCGCTAGGACTGTTGTGTGATCTATGGGTACTTTAAGTACCGTGTTTGCAACGTGTTAGGATTAAATTATATTTATTCGGAGTGCTCTGTCCGGGTCCATGGACTTCGGGTTTAGTATCCCATACCTCTCTGAGTGACTTCCCCGTTACTCACCCCTTTCTCTTCCCCATTTCAGGTGAGACTGACGAGTATATGATATTTGGACGGATTGGTGCTACTGGACTTTTTATTCGGATTTTTATTTGGGCTTTGGGTGAGTGTAATTGGGTATATGGGCTTTATTATACGAGATATTATTGGTGGCCCGCTGTTCTCCGGATTGGAGGTGACGGGTGTCACAATTTGGTATCAGAGCGGGGTTTCATCCCGGCCTCGACCCGGGATGGCGATTAGGGGATTCGGTTTTGTACGTTTTAAAAAAAAATTATAAAATAATTTAAATATATATATAATAAAAAAATGTTTGCGAAGTTCTTTTAGCACCATATTGTCCAGTAATTACTAATTCAATTGTCTCTTTCTATGACGATGAGTAAACATGGTTCTAGCCAGATGTTCAGCAGCAGATGTGTGATGTCTCAGTTCGTCAGTATTCTCAGGAGTTATCAGTTTCTTCGGTCATGATTCCGATATTATCCAGGAGTGGATATGTGACGGTTCTGCTTCCACCCTACTTCAAGCAATCGTTCCACGAGTTTTGTTACTGGAGATTACGTGATATGAGGTGTGAGTCATTGGTTGGCATGTTTTTTTTTTTGTGTACGAGTGTGTTGACTATTTTGGAGGTATGTTCAGTTTGTAAACTCGTGGGGATCGCTTTTGGATTGGGAGTGTGGTAGTTTGCGTTGTATTGATATTGGAGTTACACTTTGTTTTGTTTGCTAGTTTTTGGCATTGTTAATCGTTTTAGAGATGTGTCAGTTCGAACAACTTGCATGAGACGTGGGAGCTATTTATATTCATCGCAGTGTACCAGTTATGCTCGGAGGACTGATTTGTTTGGAGACTCGTCAGAGATAGAGCTACGTTTTTACGATGTCATCCTTGAGATGGATTGGCTGTCACGACATCGAGTAGTGTTGGATTGCCTTAGGGCAGTAGTTGATATTGCTGGAGCTGATGGGAGTTTTTATTGCATGCATGCTACATGCTGAGGAGTTATTGGATATAAGAGCAGATGAAAGTTTTTATTGCATGCATGCTACATGCTGAGAAGTTATTAGATAGAGGAGCATGAGGATTTTTGGCGACCATTTTGATAGTTAAGAATGTTGGGCAGTATGAGTTGTAGGATCTTCGAGTTATTGCAGATTATGATGATGTAATTGTGGTCTTTGGAACGACCACCACCAGACACAAGAGACGTTCTTACGATTGAGTTGGAACCAAAGACAGCACTAGTTTCACGAGTTCTATACCAATTAGCGGCAGCAGAGATGACCGAGCTGAAAGAGCATATGGAAGATTCACCAGACATGGGTTTTACCAGACCCAATACTTCACCATGGGGAGCATCATTATTTTTGTAAAGAAGAAAGATGGGAGTCTCAGAATTGTATCGACTACAGAGATCTGAACAAAGGGATCCTTAAGGATAAGTATCGCTTCCGCGTATTGATGAGTTATTGGATTACCAACAAGAGGTTCATAGTTCTTGAAGATTGACTTGGCATCAGGATACCATCAGATTGTTATAGCTGAGGAGTTTCTACGGATGTGGATTTTTGTATATGTTATGGATATTATGAGTTGTAGTGATACTATTTAGCTCGACGAATGCACCGTTAGCATTCATGAAGCTTATGAATGACGTTTTCGTGAACACTTGGATAAGTGCGCAATTGTATTCATCGACAACATCCTGATTTATTCTTGGAGCAGAGAGGAGCATGTTGAGCAGTTACGGATTGTGTTAGGTAAGCTTGGAGAGCATAAATTGGTTGCTAACGGAATAGATGTAGTTTTGGAAAAACAAAAAAATTGGATTTTTGGGTCACGTGTTTCAGAAGCAGGAGTTGTTGTATATCCAGAAAAGATTATTACAAGTTCAGAGTGGCAGACACCTAAGAGGTTCATAGATCTGAAGTGTTACTATCATTGGCCAAGAGTGAAAAAAAAAGATGTAGCTACATTGTGTCTCCACATCATACTTGTCAGATGGTTAAAACAGAACACCAATTATTTATGGGATTATTACACAATCTACTTATTCCAGATTGGAAATGGGATATGTTGATTATGGGTTCCTCATTGGATTATGGAAGTCAATTTTCATGTTGATTAATGTATGAACGATCATGGATCGTCTCGCTAAGTTAAACTCGAGAGGGCATCTTCAGAACTTGTGCTTAGCTCGCGAGGAAAAAAAAAATTTGAGGAAGAAAACTATCTACAGCTGGCGGAGCTCACCTACCGTAATTATTATTCAAGAATTGAGATACCACCATTTGAGGCACTTTATTGTAATCATGGCACAACTATGTTGGACCAAAGTGGGGGAGCGCTGAGACATAAAACCAGAAATTATTCAAGAGTTGTTAGAGCAAATGGAACTATTCAAGAGTCGGGTTAAAGAATCCCAAAATTGTCAAAAGAGTAAGTCAGGTTGGAGTTTAAGGTGGACGACTTAGTGTACCTAAAAATGAGGACATTACAAATATGATTTAAGATCTGGAAGTTAAGGAAGCTTAAGCCGAGATACATAAAACTGTATCCAATTGTACAGCGGATTAGAGCTTGACATACTGTATGGGGTTCATCATCAAAGTTATCAGCTTCTCTGAATGTATTTGGATATCAGTTTTGGGAAAAGCACCAGAGAGCCAGAGTTCATTTGTCGCTAGCCACAAGGTGACGTCTGTTAGAATTTGTTTGCGCTGACAAAAAATAAATAAATAGAAGTTGTGGAGCAACAAGAAATAAAATTTCATAAGACATTGTAAAATATGGTATCAACTTGTTGGAAAGGGACACAATCCAAGAGAACACCAGGGAAGCCGAAATATAAACTATCCAGAATATTTGAAATTATAACCGGGTAAACAGATCAAATTTGAATTCCAGGACGAATTCCGATTAATTGGGGAAGAATTGTAACGACCCAATTTTTGTAAAACCAAAGCCTAATTTATTTAATTATTTATTGAACCAAACCCTTATATGAACCGGTGGTGTTGGTTTAATTATTTAATTAATCAACTTCTAAACCTAGCTATATATTCTCTTCCTCATTTGTTGCCGTCAACATCATCGTAGAGAGAGGGAGAGAGCTCAGCCATGTTTCTTCTCCTTACTTGTCGATCTCTCTTCCCCATGTAATCGCCATATTGTACTGGTCTCGAGATTGGTTTGCACGAAGTCCTTCACCTAAGAAGAATTAAAATGTCTTTCCCTTTGTTTCTTGAGATACAAGCAACATTCATAGCATATTCGTAAACGTGGCTTTGCATGGGTGTAAGGACCTAGATTATGAGTTCACGTCCATCACGTAAAAAGAAGGCATAAGAAGTGGTAATGGAACATGTCTCAGTCAACGCCATCAATATTATGAAGAAATATTCTAAAGGCCAAGGTGAGGGTCTTTTCCCGAACTTCTCTTACACGGCTTAGAACCTCGAATAAGTATAATTTGTTTCTAATGTGTTCCGTCTGTGTGAAATCGAGTCTGTCATTGCTTGTTTAGTTTTAGGCTCTTTGCTTAAACCGAAACTAAGGGTGTTAGATGGTTTAACAGTGCTTGTTCATTTATAATTGATAATATATATGTATATAGTATATTGAGGTGATTTGGGTGTTAACCGACCATGAAGACGTAATTTTGTGTGTCGACCGGAGACCAGTACATTGGGTGTGGTGTATGCTGCGGCACATCTTAGTCGACCTGTTGTGCCAAGGCTTCGAGGTCGATAAATCGTCTACGGGCTTGTGTTACCGAGCACATATTCGGTGGGGTTTTGGCCTGTTAGTGGGCAGCGAGTGTGCACCTCGCTAGGACTGTTGTGTGATCTCTGGGTACTTTAGGTACCGTGTTTGCAACGTGTTAGGATTAAATTATATTTATTCGGAGTGCTCTGTCCGGGTCCATGGACTTCGGATTTAGTATCCCATACCTCACTGAGTGACTTTTCCGTTACTCACCCCTCTCTCTTCCCCATTTCAGGTGAGACTGACGAGTATATGATATTTGGACGGATTGGTGCTACTGGACTTTTTATTCGGATTTTTATTTGGGCTTTGGGTGAGTGTAATTGAGTATATGAGCTTTTATTATTCGAGATATTGTTGGTGGCCCGCTGTTCTCCGGATTGGAGGTGACGGGTGTTACATCAATATTCAGAGTTAAGGAAAGATATTGTATCTCGACTCGACTCAATGTCCCCGTTTTTTTAAACGATTTTCTTCTCAGTTTCTATCCGAGTTATTCAGAGTAAGAAATATATTATTTCAATTCGGTTTCCGGCTTCCACAGTCAGGTCAGCTTAATCTTTAGAAAAGTAGTCCTCTTGTCCTCCTTTTCAGTCTCAGTTACTTTCTCGTTCGTAGATAGCACTATCCCATTGAACTGTTGTTAAGCCCAAAACAACCCGAGAAGGTAAATTATTTGTGAGAAGGACAGCAGATAAATTAGATTCTTAGTATTATTTAGGAGGACATGTTCCATATTTTACCAAAATCTCAGCGTCCAATACAGAGCATGATATGTCGTTTGCAAAAAGGGCGACTACGAAAACTATTTTTTTTTCCTGTCAAATTCAGAATGTAAGGAAATTTTTCATTAAAGTTCAAAGAAAAGGTAAACATTATTTCTGGCCAGAGTTGGTCGATCTTCTTGGGTTTAGGATCTTGAGAAGACATGGTGTCATCGTCGGAAGAAACACTATGGTCATGTCAGCTTTTCTTCCACTCCTTCACCATTCTTCTTCTTGAATCCTCATACTAAACACAGCCAAAGATGCAGAACACAATCTCCATTTTCTCATTTGCGTGACATCGTTAGACCGGCCACCGAACGAAACCAGAGATTTAAAATCGCCGCCGGTCGTTTATCTTCTCTTATTCTCTTCTCTTCCATGTTTCTAATTAAGTTTTGTTTCAATATTTTGTTTGCTCTCTTCCTTCAGCATCTTTTTCCTCAGCCGTTTTTATTTCTTCAACATGAACAATCATTCTCTGGATCAGTCTTATATCAATCTTGCCATCACAAAAATTTCTCCAGGAATCATTGACTGTAAATAAGATTGTCATGAGTGTTTCAAAAAAAAAAAGATTGTCATGAGAGTCAACCATATATTTATTCTATTAAAACACAAGTGTGACCTATTGATGTTAGTTGAGTCCAACAAATATTTTCCATGATACCTACCTTTTGATATGATAACTGTATATAAGAAAAATACAAATTTTATACGATAACCACCGCATCAGTTAACCTAATAACAACCACATCAGTTCTCGCCTAACTGCATCAATATATTTGGACCATAAACATTTAATTTACAAAACCTATTAAAATTGGGCCATGGACTTTGATTTACATAATTCATTTATAATTGGTATACAAATTATTATGTGTAATAATAATGTAATTATAATTATATACGAAATTAAATCATGTTTAATTTTTATTTTTATTTTATTTATTTAATCTATCTATTTAATTACTATTTTTTTACTAAACAAAACTGTAACAATATTTTGTTATTTTTTAACAAAATAACAGTTTGAAAATAAAGTACCATATTAACGTGTTAAAGGCTATGACACAAATGTATAATTTAACAATATAATAAATTCAATACAATTATACAAATACTTTACTAATCATTTTTTTAAATTACGCAAATACGTTTGTTGATAAAAACACAAGTATGATTACAAAAAATACATATATATTACAAGGAAAGAAACAAATATATAAATTTAATTTTAAATAATATATACAAAACAAATAATATACCCGCCCTCTCACTCTCTAGTATTCAAATAAACATGAAGTAGTGGTTTAAATATTGACATATGAGACAGATAAGTATGATAGGCAAACGCCATTTTCTATACTAGGCTTATTTTGACAAATCCATTAAAAATCATCTAAGCTATATTATAAAAGAACCCAAAGTATAACAATTTCGTTTATCAAAGTTTATTGATTCAGTTTATTCACAGCTTATAACAAAGGCAATTCACTACCTTCACTTATCTCAGGTTAATACATTTGTCCCATGAGTAGTAGTTCTTTTTCATTTTGTAATTGCAACCTGCACGTAGAAAACTTCAATTGGTAAGGAAACCGAGCACAAAGCATTAAACAGGCATAGATAGTTCTCAAAGAAATCAACTTACAACTTCACATGTGTGCTTATTGGTAGCTAAGCAAAACAGGACCAATGTTCCATCACCAACCTCTTTAATTAATTTGTACCTATAAAGTCACAAGGCAGGAATAAGCAAACCCGTATGCAATGTATTAAGGGAAAATTAAGCAGTAGTGCAACCTAATAAACTCGTATGCAATTCCATTTGTTCTGACTTCTGAGCATCGAGCAGCAGTGCAAACCTTTTGAATAATTGAATCATGTCAATTGCAAAACAGTCTGACAGTATAAGCAGTATAGAGTTTCGATAAGGGATTGTATGTATCCGCGTCTCCTTTCAGTATGAGTCCTTGAGTTCATCATAATCAGCTCGGCAAAAAAATCAAGGAGTAATATAAATCAAGAATTATCTGTTAAACAAACACATCAACGTCATATAACTATAACAAAAAAAAAAAATCAAGAAAGAGAGATCTACCCAACTCTAGATCGGTAATCAAGGAGCTAAGACAATTGGAAGAAAGAAGAACATGGCATGAGGCTTGACGATCTTGCCCTTGAATTTCTTAGCTTTCTCCTCCTTGCAGAGAGTGTAAGATTCCTTGGTCGGGAAAAATATTGACGAACTCTAAATCACGATTTCGGGAAGGTGTTGATGAAACCTCTTGTATAAGGAAAGCAAACGATGCCAGAAAAGAAGAGGATATCATAGATATTTATAGTCGAGGGGATGTGGAGAGTTGTGTTGTGTTGAGTCTGTGTGCTCTGAAGATGTATACCAATCATATATTAAGGTTGAGAATGGCGACATGTGATTCGCGGTTTTCATTGAGGAATTTACAAAACCGCATTTCATTTACCATTCACAATTCTTGTCAAGGAAGTGCGGTTTTCAAGAAAAAAAAATACGAAAACCGCAAATGAGCAAATTAGCTCAATATACTGAAAAGAATGGGATACCATTGAATTGGGGGAAAGTGGTAGTGATGGGGGGGAAAAATTGAAGGGAAATAGGGTATGGAGTGCAAATAAGGGAGAAGTTGTGTGTAGGGAGTACAAATACTCTACAATTTTTATGTTGTAAAGTGGTTGACAACAGTGCAAAACCGCTACGCATCTGATAGCTAGCGTTATTTAAAAAACGCACTCCAACAGTATAAAAACATATTTTAATAGAAACAATGTTTATGTTCACACTACTTTAATTTCATTTTCTTAGAGCATCCACATTGAAGGTTGTAATGGGGTTCATGGGCTCGGGTTCATAGGCCCGGATAAAAAAAAGAAAAGTTTAAATGGAGTTATTTCCGCGACCCGCGTCTTACGAGTGACTCGGTATGAGGCGGGGTTCACGCCAGGTGTCACGGTTCCATTGGCGCCGCATTGTTGACGTCACGACGACGAAAGGGGAGAGAAATTCATTTTCTCATTTTCCAGAAAAGACTAGGGTTTTCTTCCGAGAGGCGATATCTCGTGCGATTTTGATCTTTCTTCACTTTTCTCCATCGAATCGACGACGGAGTGTCTCCTCGAAGAGAATAGGTCAGTGTCGAGTCAATTTCCCGTTAGATCGAAGCGTTTTGATGTCGGTTAGTGGAGTTCTCAAATTAGGGTTCAAACTCGATTTTGGGGGTTTCGATTCTAGGGTTCTGAATCGTCTTATGGGTTTCATTTTGGGTTAGATCGAAGCATTTTGTTATCGAATAGTGGGTTCCATTATGGGTTCCGTTCATGATATAATTTTGTGATTTTGTTGTAAGCCGTTTGCTTGTCTGCTTCAGATGGATCCCGCAGAGGAGAGAAGAGATACAAAAAGGCATCAGGAGAACTGCAACATGTTGGGATACGTGGCCGATTCTGAATATGGGATTCCTAGAAGATGTCCCTGTGGTGGGAGAATCATTGACGAGGTTTGCGGGAAGGAGGAGTACGACACTCATCCTGGGAAGCGCTTCTTCAGCTGCATAAACTACGAGGTAAGAGATACCTCAACAGACGCATATATTAGTATAGAATTTTTTTTTTATGTTGTCTGATGTTTTTTTTTGTTGTCCCCAAGGCTGATGGATTTCATTATCGTCAGCCTTGGGTAATAGGCGTCCAGGAGGAGATCGAACACCTGCGTAAGCGTGTGGAGGAGGCTGATGAGGTGATCAAGTTGGTGCCCAATCTCAATAAACAAATTGAGAGTGTTGAGGTTAGTGTCATTTTTTAAGAGTAGCTCATAGGAACTTAATATTGGTAATGTTTGGGTTTTTTTAATTCACTAACAAGGTTTCTATGTTTCCATGTGCAGGCACAGGTTAAAAGGCTCAGTTTGCTGCTTGATCACCTCACTGGTGACGTTTATAACCTCACTGTGCAGATAGCTAATCTGGAGAAGGTCTGCTTTGAATGAAATTGTTTAGGTAAACACTCTAACTAAACTAAACTGAACTAGAAGTAGTTTCCTAGAAGTAGTTTCCTTGTAGGTTGCTTGGTTGAACTTCACTAGGTAGACTAGGAAGTAAAGTAGATGTTCATAAATCTAGTTTCTGTGTTGTATTAATTGATATGCTTTGAAAGTGATGTGATGCTCTCTATAGTACGAACTGAACTAGGGTAGTTGGTTGCTGTGATGAATGCTTGAAAGTGGTTGTGTTTTGATGAATGCTATCTGTGTAATCAATGTTTGGTAGTTAGAAACGCAAACCAAAATATTAGTTTAAAAACATAGTCAATCCTTCTACCCTTAACTCAAACCAACTTCTGAAAACACATACCAACTTTAAAACACACCAATCGAAACACAATGGATCCGTTTTCCCTTACTTCTCCCGGCCCTGTGAACATAGACGTAGGGTCTTCTGATGTTCCTAAACCGGTGGAAAGGAGAAAGTGGACAACACAAGAAGACTTAGTCCTCATAAGTGCTTGGTTAAACACCAGCAAGGATCCCATAGTTAGTAACCAGCATAAGTTAGGGTCGTTTTGGAAAAGAATTGAGGATTATTTCAATTCCAGCCCTCAGCTCACAGGCTTTGCTTCTAGAGAGTGGAGTCAGTGTAAGCAGAGGTGGGGAAGGCTCAATGACCAGGTGTCTAAGTTTGTGGGAAGCTATCAGGCCGCTTTGAAGGAGCAAGCTAGTGGCCAAAATGAGAACGATGTCATGAAGTCTGCCCATGACATCTTCTTCAACGACTACCACGGCAAGTTCACACTTGAACATGCGTGGAGGGAGCTGCGGTTCGATCAAAAATGGAGGTCTATCTCTTTACCAAGAGATGGTGCAAAGGAGAAAAGGAAGGAAGCTGCAGAGACGGTACCTGACTCGGAAGAGGTAAGGCCACCTGGTGTTAAGGCTTCCAAAGCAGCCAAACGCAAGAAGAATGGGAATGAAGCTGCATATGATCGACTACAGAGCATTCTAGACTTGAAACAGAACATATCCAAACAGAAACTACTAGATCGTCTC
>NC_027756.1:13709543-13711521 GCF_000695525.1 Brassica oleracea var. oleracea | reverse complement strand
GACTACTGGATATTGGAGAGTTACGCGGGTTCCCAGGAATGGTAGGCAGCATCGACTGTATGCATTGGGAGTGGAAAAATTGCCCAACAGCTTGGAGAGGACAATACACACGTGGTTCAGGAAAGCCGACAATTATCTTAGAGGCGGTGGCATCACAAGATCTATGGATATGGCACGCATTTTTCGGACTTCCAGGTACCCTCAACGATATTAATGTTCTTGATCGGTCACCAGTTTTTGATGACATTATACAAGGTCGAGCTCCTAAAATAAATTTCAAGGTCAACAACCACAATTATTGTATGGCGTACTATCTTAGCGACGGAATTTATCCGAAATGGTCAACATTTATCCAATCAATCTCACTTCCTCAAACTCCAAAAGCACAGCTATTTGCTCAACATCAAGAAGCCGTAAGAAAAGATGTCGAACGTGCTTTCGGAGTATTGCAAGCGAGGTTTGCAATAGTTAAAAACCCAGCACTACTATGGGACAAGGAAAAGATAGGAAGGATTATGAGATGTTGTGTCATACTGCACAACATGATAGTAGAGGACGAACGCGACAGATTCACTCAGTATGATACATATGAATTCGAATCAGGAGAGTCAAGCAGAAGTTCCTAGGTTGATGTCGTCTCCTCTACGGAAAGCCTTTCTAATGTCGGTGAAATGCGTGGGATTCGCAATCAAATTCGGGATCAACAGATACATCATCGTTTGAAAGCTGATTTAGTTGAAAATATATGGCAAAAGTTTGGTAATCTTGATGAATAATCTTTGTATGTTTAAGATTTCTCTATGTATTAAATAATTTTTAACAAAAAAAAAATTTTAAAAAAATAATTTAAATTTCTAAGAACCCCATATTCGGGTTCACCAATGGAAGAACACAATCAATACAGGTTAATCACTATTTCTGACCCCATCACAAATATAATAAAAAAATCCAATGAACCCCAAAAGGGGGTTCATTGATGTGGTTGCTCTTAGTAACTCATTTTAAACAATAAATCTTTTTCTTTATTTCAAAAAATTGAAAATAGAGAATTTAATTAATTATACAAATAAATCTATCCAAATAGCATTAATTAATTTATTTTCATATATTTTTTACATGTTTTTTTAAAATCAACTATTTATTTTGTATTGCAAAATATTTTCACCGATATTAAGGGTGATTGGTTGGACTGTAATTGTAGAAATTTATTGTAAAATTTAGGCTGGAATTTTTTTTTTTGATTTAGCTGTAAGTGATGTAGCTTTAAAATTGATTGCTACAGCAATATATTTTCTACAATAAAAAATAGAGTTTTAGAAAATAAGGCTTTTACAGTCATTTTATTATTTTTTTGCAGTAGTTTAAAAAAAACAAGATAAAACATAATTAGTGATTTAAAGGGTGTAGATTAATATTAAAGCTAAAGTCAGCTCCTACGGTCCAACCAATCACCCCATTATTTTTAGATTCTGACAATCATATAGAGTTTTATCAAAATAATTTTATAGTTATACATATATATATATAGATAGTTATTTAATTTAAAATTATATTACCGGTTAGACCGGTTCGACCATTGAATGTCGTATCAATGTTTGGTCCAGTTTTCCAAACATAAATTTTTACCATTGTTTTGGAAAACTGAATAGGACCGACCAGTTGAACCGTGATTCATTAATTTATAAGATTACAGGTTGTGTTAAAAACCTTTTGAATCTATACTAATAAAAGGGACTTTTTGAGGTTTCATAGAGCGTCCACATCAGCAAAAAAAACTTCTCCCGAAAGATGACACGTGACATAAAATATAGTTTTACATTTTAATATTACTAATTTTTGAAAATTATAAATAATATGTAAACATACTGCATAAAAAAATAAAAAAACTACATTAAACACATGTAAAATTACCATTTTTCACTTAAAAAAAAGACGGCTTATCTCAATAATGTAACATTACCGTTTTATAAAAAAAAAA
>NC_027756.1:13708185-13709490 GCF_000695525.1 Brassica oleracea var. oleracea | reverse complement strand
AAAATGGAAATACTACATTAAACATATGTAAGATTACCATTTTACATTTTTATTTTTAAAAAATAATATGTAAACATACAACATAAAAAATGGAAATACTACATTAAACATATGTAAGATTACCATTTTTCACTAAAAAAAAGACGGCTTATCTCCATA
Organism: Brassica oleracea var. oleracea; assembly: GCF_000695525.1. Classification (NCBI taxonomy): domain Eukaryota; kingdom Viridiplantae; phylum Streptophyta; class Magnoliopsida; order Brassicales; family Brassicaceae; genus Brassica; species Brassica oleracea. The sequence goes on along the minus strand of NC_027756.1, from coordinate 13,709,331 downwards.
ATGTAACATTACTATTTTGTAATAAAAAACATTATATATAAGAAATGGAAATCTATATTAATAAAAGAGACCTTTTGAAGCTCCATAGAGCGTCCACATCAGCGAAAAAAATTCTCCCGAAAGATGACACGTGGCATAAAATATAGTTTTACATTTTAATATTACTAATTTTATAAATAATAAGTAAATATACAATATAAGAAAAAATAAATAATAAGTAAATATACAATATAAGAAAAAATAAATAATAAGTAAATATACAATATAATAAATAGAAATATTACATTAAACATCTATCATAATATTGTTATTTGATATAAAAGGAAGAAAATTATAATAAGTAAATATACAATTAAGAATTGAAAAAACTAAATTAAACATCTATAAAATAATAACTAAATATAAAATATAAGAAATAAAAATATCATACTAAACATTATCGCATTAGAATAAGCAAATATAAAATATAAGAAAAATAAATAATAAGTAAATATAGTATAGAAGAAATAAGAAAATATTACATTAAATAGATATCGTAATATTATCATTGATATAAAACCAAGAAATTTAGATACTATAATAATAAAAGAGACCTTTTGAGGCTCCATAGAACGTCCACATTAGCGAAAAAAATTCTTGCGAAAGATAACACGTGGCATTATTATTTAAAAAATCTATACTAATAAAAGGGACCTTTTGAAGCTCCATAGAGCGTCCACATCAGCGAAACAAAATTCTCCTGAAAGATGACACGTGGCATAAAAAATGGAAAAACTACATTAAACATATGTAAAATTACCATTTTTTACTTAAAAAAAGACGGTTTATCTCCATAATGTAACATTACCGTATTTATAAAAAAAAACAAAAAACATTATATATAATTTCGAAAATAATAAATATATGTAAACATACAACATAAAAATGGAAATACTACATTAAACATATGTATGATTACCATTTTACAATTTTATTTTTAAAAAATGATATATAAATATACAACATAAAAATGGAAAAACTACATTAAACATATGTAAGATTACCATTTTTTACTTAAAAAAAGACGGTTTATCTCCATAATGTAACATTACCGTATTTATAAAAAAAAACAAAAAACATTATATATAATTTCGAAAATAATAAATA
>NC_027756.1:13707510-13708162 GCF_000695525.1 Brassica oleracea var. oleracea | reverse complement strand
GATTACCATTTTACATTTAAAAATAACAATAATATGTAAACATACAACATAAACAAAATGGAAAAACTACATTAAACATATGTAAGATTACAATTTTTTACTAAAAAAAATGGCTTATCTCCATAATGTAACATTACCATTTTATAAAAAAGAAAAAAAACATAAATATAACTATTTGACTAGTTGTCCAAGATCTTCTATTAAACATTGCCGCTTTACATTAAAAATGGAAAAAACATTAAGATTTAAACATCTATCTTAAAATATAAAATATAGATATTAACTAAATATAAAGTATAAGAAAGAGAAATACTCAATATATAGAAAAATAATTAATAAGTAAATATTATAAATATATCAATTATATATACAATAATAAGTAAATGCACAATTTTTAAAATAGTGAAAGAGTACATTAAATATTAAACATCTATTTTAAAATGTAAAATATAGATATTAAGTAAATAGAAAGTATAAGAAAAAGAAATACACAACTTAAAAACAATGGAAAAATTATATTAATATTTAAACTTCTATCTTAAAATTTAAAATATAGATATTCCGCAAATAGAAAGTATAAGAAAATGAAATACACAATTTTAAAAAATGGAAAAAGTACATTAGTATTTAAACATCTATCTTAAAATGTAAA
>NC_027756.1:13699350-13706337 GCF_000695525.1 Brassica oleracea var. oleracea | reverse complement strand
GTGAGTATAACATGAAGACAAAAATATAAATATTTCATTTTCAAGATAAGAAATTCAGCTTTTATTCAGTTACTCAATATATAATATCTTAAATTATTTTTTAAAAAATATACATAATTTATATATAGATTATTCTTCCAAACTTAAACTATTATATTATATACGAATAATGTTTTTAAATAAAAATAATTTCTGAGATTCTAAGTTCTCGGTGTTGTTGTTCAGAGTTGTTACAGTTAATGTATCTGACCGGAGCATTCAGAGCTAGATACGGCGGTGTTGGGCCGTTCCAGGAAGCAACAGGTCTTCAATCGCTTCATCTCGACGGTGGCAGTTTCGGAAACTAACGATGCTAACTCCCGGGAAACGCCGGTGGTTTCAAGTCGTTGTTTGAGCTTCCACCTACACAAGCAATGGAGCTTCTCCATTTAGTATCATTATATTTTCAAGCTCTGGATGTTACCAGTTACCGGAATCGGTTGAGATATCTCTCCACAGTCACTTCACTCTTACGGGACATTGACTTTTCCTTCTAACTCAGCCCTCTTGGAGCGAACAGCTTGCTTCTGTGATTGCTGATGAGCAGCAGTAAAGCGGAAACGTCACCGGTGAGACTACTACAAGATTGGTACCTTCTAACTCGAACTCTAATCTGGAAAGAGTCAGAACCGAGCCTGCTGAGACAGATTCATCTCGGCTTTTGGTTTGTGATCATAGCACGTGAACTAGCCAGAACAATCGGTCTCGCAAGAGAAAAGAACTCGACGAGAAGGTGAGACACACAAGTTATGTTTTGTTAACATTTGATCAAGCCAGTGATTGATGAATCCTTAACACACATCCCTAACATTATTTATAGGCTAAAAGCACAGCAAAGAAGAAAAACTAAAGCTATGAAGAAAACGAGAAGCTTTCATATGTAAATGTTAGTGCTGGCCGTTGTAAAGCAATATATAGCCATATCTTAGCAGAAGAGTAACTTAGAATCTCACATATTTCACAATTCCTTTTTTTTTTTTTTTCATCTTAATCAGTTGATTAATTGCTAATACGTTAATTTTCGGATTATAGGCAAGAAGGAAGAAGATTAGTGCACAGATGAAGCTGCTACAGGAACTGGTCCCAACTGGTCCCAGGCTGTGAGATAAGGTTTGTCTCTCAGATAATGATCTGCTATCAGTATGCTAATTAATCTTAGGTCTTCGCTTAATGACAGAATATCTTCTTAATAGATTCACCCTAAAAGTAAGAATACTGTATAGTTTTGATGATATAGTTTCTTTTCACTCTAAAGGTTCATGTTGGAAGAGCGACCCTTGGACGTATCATGAATGTTCTTGGAGAACCCATTGACGAGAGACGCGAAATGAGTAAGCGTTCTGAGCTACCTTTAATCAGTGTCTTACTTTCTGCGGACCTGTCATGACAATATGATTTTACTGTTGCTTAGAAACGACCACTACTTACCTATTCGCAGAGATGCCCCGGCTTTGATTGATCTAGCCACCAGACAAGACTCAAGACTCCTTGCCACTGGTATTAAGGTAGATTCTGAGCTCTAACTCTGCTTTGCCCCCACCGGTTACACGTGTTGTCTTTAGTTTTCCGGGATGAAATTTGTTGCTCTCTTTCAATGCTGCATTTGAGACTCTTTGATCCATATTTTACAAACTGACAATGTGTGGTATTAGTAAACTAACGACTCAAGCAAAAAAAAACATACCCATTGTGACTCAGCTTTATAATTTATTTGTTTGCAGGATCGGCTAGCTAATCCAAAATTATCATTACTGGTTGTTAGATTGATTCAAGTGGCGATGTATCAATTGGATTACACGTTCGATATCAGAGCAGCAGACACGCATGAAAAGATAATTTGTGTGTGGCGTTAATCCAGATGCGTCTATTAGAGCTTGAAAATTCATGTAAGATTCTCTTCAAGTTCATTTATTTCGTTGGTGTTATAACAGTCTTTTTTTGGTAAAATTTAAAACAGAGACTTATTTATTTTTCTATTCGAATGTTATTTGCTCAGCTAATCTGAAGTATACTAAGGATTATCTAAGGAGTCTAATGGTATTGCTACGAACGTTAGCAAGAATGTGAAACATTGCTGTCTCGGGTTTACTGAACTACGAGAACAAGGTAAACGTCTATGCGCCATTTACATTCTAAAGAAAATGTCTTTAATAATATGCAGACCTGAAGTTGAGCAAAAGGAGAGAAACTATAGGTAGCTGCAAAATATAGTTGATCTTGCTTGCATAGCATAAACATGATTTATCATTTCAGAATACTTGATGGCGTGTTTTCAGTCTTGTTTTCCACTTTCATCTGACCTATGTTGTTTTTCGGTGCAGGAAGATCATGACTGCTGCCATTCCTGTGAGGATGTTGATGACACATTTAGAAACAAAGGTTGGGGTGTTACAAATCCAGATTTGATTGACCAGGTGTGGTGTTGATAAAAAAGGTTTGTCACCTTATTGCTTTAAATGTCAAAATATATGGTTTATAATCCAGTAACCAATGAGATTCTAAAATATATATTGTCTTAACTTTTATAATTCAGTACTCCTAAAGATCTTCTATAATTCCAATTTATTTTAAGAGTATCCTCTAGCTGGTCACTGAGAAAACGGTTACCATCCTCAATTGATTGCTCCTGAGCAAGGTTACCATCGTCTATTGATTATACTATTGTATCCATCCTATCAAAAACATGCAATAATCATGTCTTCTTTCTTTCCTTTGTTTGTTTATGATATTTCTACGCTCATATGATCTTCTTGAATGATTGGGTTCACAAGTCTGTGATTAATACGGTGGTACGTCTGTGTGTCTGTTAGGAATATATACTATCTCCAACGACTAATTTACTTTGGTACATTGTTATAGAGGGATTGAGGTGACAAACGTGGCCATAGCGTCGTTGTAAATGCGGAAGGGAAGATAGCCACATTGCAGCTGGTGTACATGGAGAAGTGAAATTACCTTACTGTTGATTTCTTCAAGAAGCTTCTCCGGCTCCGAGAATGCCCACTGTTTTCCTCGGTTGTGGTCTGATCGGTGGTTCAGACACAGAAGAGACTTCTAGGTTGTTAATTTTTCTGAGATGTTCTGCCTGGGAAGTGGGAAGACATCATGCCGTATCGTTTTATTACAACAACACAGTTTGTTCTGTTGTCTCTTTGTTTGTATTCGCTTTTGACCATTACCTTATATGCATGCGCCCCAACATATCAACGATATTTTGTAGTTATGTAGAGATCTCTACTCTTTTCATGTTATCAGATTCTTTTGTTAGTTTCCAAACACCTCTTTTTTTTATTCAAACTGAAATTGACTGAAATGGAAGACATTTATAAACATCAAAATATTTAAATATAAAATGGACATAAACAACTCGAATGGCTTTGCGTAAGTGTTCGATAAACACCAATTGTTTTAATTGACAAACACCAATTTCATAAAGTATGAAGATAAAATAAAAAAGAAGAATATCAAATTGACTGAATGCTTTGACTAATCTAACTAAAAGGGAACACATGCATTTTCTTTTGAAATGCTGAAAGCTTAGATAGCTACTGCTTTTCTTTGTTAATAAACAGTCAAGGTGACATATCATTAGAAGTAAAGTTGTGAACCCATTGTATGATAGTACACCCAAATCACACTAATTAAGTTCAAACTCACATCCCATCAATATATCATTCAAATGATAAAATAAGATCAATTATTTAATTTAGAGGCTAACCACTACAAAATATACACAACACAAAACTAATTAATACATCAAAACATACGTTAAATAATACATTGCAGAAACACAATTGTTCACTATTTATAATTGGTTGTACATTTAACAAAATTTTACATCAAAACTTATATAAGAAAGATAAAATAATATTTAGATAATGGGTGTTGGGTTGTAAGTGCAGAAATTTTGTTGTAAGAATTTAGTTTGTAGTTTTTAGTGACCTAGTTGTAAGTTTTTTAATATAGAAAAATATTACAATTTTAAAACCACTGATTACAATATATATATATATATATATATATTGATAGGGTTGTAGATTTTTAGGGCCTGGTCAATTAAATAATTTAGAGACTAATGTAGAAACAACATTTATAAAAAAAAAATCAAGTGAACTGAAACATTTCTACAATGCAACCAATCAAACAGGTAACTAAAATTTAATCAATTTTGATTCATTTTCCTCATCACATTAAATATAATTTCCAAAACAAAATATAAAAAATTTGGACAATAATTTTTTTGAGATTCATATGATAAAAACAACAAATATTTTTTTCCAAAATTATAATTTTGTAGCTACTTATATTTTTATAATAGATTATAATATTTATATATATCAAAATAAACATATAAAATATATAATAAAATTAAAATTTAAACAGAAAACCCGGGCATAGCCCGGGCCGGTCCTAGTTATACTAAAAAAAATAGTAAAACAATTTAGTCAAACTTTCCAAAACCGACGATCCAGTTCAGTACCAAAATTTAATAGATAAAGAACACATATTATATAAGTTATATACTAAACCTTTTAGCTATATTTAATTTAAGTAAAATATTATAACTATTACAATATTTTAGTTGGTATTTTTATTTCAAATAATTTTAGTAGTTAAATTTATATTAACAAGAATATATATATATATATATATATATATATTAGAATTTTTACTGCAAATTAATTTAAAATATTATTAAAAATATTATGACATTATCATTAAAAAAATAATTTTTATGTGTCAGTATATTTATTTTACATTATTTCTATCAAAACCACACAAATTTTTTATCAAAACCTCATTATTTTTTTAATGAAATCCGCACTTATCCCACGAAACGCATGAACCGCAGTTGGACTGTACCGCACTTCAATTCCGTCCCGTTTATGTTACTAAAACTGCGGTTACTATTCGGACCCTAAAAGAGAGGAGATGAAGAGATGGGCTGCGTTTCGATCGGTAGAGTAATGGAGAAGCTTTCAAGTTTCATTGTTCGTATAACGGTCTACGGAGGGGAGGAAGACCGATAGTAGGTGGAGCTGTAGTCTGATTAGGTTAGGTTAGGTTAGAGGTCAGGTAAGCAAACTGATTTATTTTGTTGGGCTCTCAGTGGGTTTATTGGTTTTGCAGTTTAAAAGATATTGGCCCATGACGTTTTTGCAGAGAAAATTAAACTGAGTTGGCAGGTCTGCGATAACGTGGCTAAATAATAGGCTGAGAATATTATGAGTGACGTGACACCTCTAAATAGCCTCTAATTTTAGTCCATTTTTATTTATAGTAGATAGTAAAACCATTTTTAATGGTTAATTCTATTTTTCACTTTAAAATATGGTAACTATGTGTTAATTCATTAATTGCTAAATGAAGGTAAAACTGATACATAAACATTCTAAAATTGAAATGATTATGAAGCTGACACGTGTTAATGTACGTGTAAACATATTTATTGTAAATATTTCTCATTTAATATATAAAGGATCAAAAGTTCATAGTTTTTTTTTCAAAAACAAGCTGAGCTTTTAATTTACAGAAGAACAGCAATCCACACACACTTTCAGTTCCACAAGTTTCATTGACGCATTAATTTCTTAACGCCCTTGGACCGCAGATTGTGTCAACCCATTGACAGTGATCACATCGTTAGACGTGGAATTTTCATCTCTACTGTGCAGTGCAAATATGGGTTGTTTTGGTGAGGGAAGAACTAATATTGTAGTGAGCATAGACAGTAATTTAACTGTGTTGGGTCTCTCCACAGGTTGGTGTTGAACACAAATCAGACCAATCTGGACACATCTCGAAACTTGTAATGGGCAACAAGAACCAGCAAGATCTTGGTCCAGAAAATCAACTCCTTTGGTTTCACACCAACATTCCCATGCCTGTGGTTTAGTTTCAGATCTTAAGTATATAAGAGCAAGAAAACTTCATCCGCAAGCTAATGGAAAACCTAAAAAGTCTTAACTTACATATGCAATGAGGTTATTTCCTTCTTCTCCATTGTTGAACCTTGAGATCTTTTCTCCACTGATAATTTCTAACAAAAGAACTCCAAATGCATAGATGTCGGATTTTTCAGAGAACACCCCTGTCCATGCATACTCAGGAGACATATATCCTCTGTGAACACATCCAAAAGTTTAGTAAATGATTTGGATTATGAATCATGTTAAGCATGTCCACAAAGAATGGTTCTTACAGAGTTCCCACAACCCTGCGAGTGGTGTCCTGGAAATGGGTTCCTTGAAACATGCGAGCCAGTCCAAAATCTGATATTTTTGGGACCATTCTCTCGTCCAGAAGAATGTTGCTGACCTTCAGGTCTCGGTGAATGACCCTGAGGCGTGAGTCACGGTGGAGATAGAGAAGCCCACGTGCAATACCTTGAATGATTTCAAATCTCTTTGCCCAATCAATCTCAAACTTTAGAGTTGAATCTAGCCAATATTATAGAACATATTAGTGACAGTGAGACGATGACCGGTCTTAAAATTTATGGGACCATAAACATTTTATAGAAAATTTTAATAATTTTCAAATTCTTTTTTGTAATAGTATTCTTTTTCAAAATTATGTATATTATCTCTTTAAAATTTGGAACAAAAAGGGTAACGATGAGGTGTACGAAGTAAAAGACTCACCAAATAGAAAGACGTCAAGGCTTTTGTTCTCCAAAAACTCATAAATCAAGAGCTTCTCTTCTCCTTTGATGCAGCATCCCAAAAGCCTAACCAAGTTTCTATGCTGTAGTTTCGAGATTAGTGTTATCTCATTCATGAACTCCTCTGTTCCCTGTGCGGAGCTGCTAGACAGGCGTTTAACCGCTATTTCTATTCCATCTACCAGCTTTCCCTGAAAGCAAAGTTGCAGATAGTCAGTCATCTATAGAAACACATAATACAAGCAAATAGTAAGCAACTAAAAAAAAAAAAAAAAAAAAAAAAA
>NC_027756.1:13674574-13698934 GCF_000695525.1 Brassica oleracea var. oleracea | reverse complement strand
AAACAAAAAAATATTAAGCAAATAAAAAAAAAAAAAAAAAAAAAAAGAAGAGTATCCCATACCTTATAAACTGGACCAAATCCACCTTGACCGAGTTTGTTTGAGAAACTAAAGTTATTAGTGGCAGTTCGTATTGTATGCATCTCAAAGAAATTTATGCCGGAGACATCTTGTGGTTCCAAATCATTCTTCCGTGCATCTTGTGAAGTGTTGATGAACATAAAATTTGGTGCAACTGGTCAATAGCGTCATTTATTAGTTTGTATCATTTTATCATCCAACGCTGAACTTTCAGCACAAGTAAACAAATTAACCCTTAATTAGGAGAACATCAATCTTTAACAGATCAGATAAACTCCCTAATAAATACTGACTACTTGAGACTGTCCCGACTCCCATGGGACGTAAAATCTAGCAATTTGCTTTGATTTTAGTTACACGAAAACAAAAAGACAAAGAAAGAGAGTGGGAGAGACCAAAATTCTAGTGTCTCACCATTTTGTTTGGCTCGGTATCTCCAGAACGTATATGCGGAAAAGACCAAGATCGTGAGTAAGGAAAGGCTGGCAGTAGCACCAGCAATAATCAATGTTCGGCTGCTTCCAACTGAAATATTCACCATAAAAAAAAGTAACATCATACTACAGAGAAACAATATCATAAAATAGAAACTTCAAATGTAACAAGTAAGCAATACTCATTATTTATAATATAACACATTATATCCCTACCCAATTCTGAACTTGCAAGACGAAGGGAAAGAGACTCTCCATCAGATGAAAACTGAACCGTGTCTACAAGCTCCCGGTTCCATACCAAGCATCCAATTCCACTTATATAGGCGAAGGCTGTGCAAGAACAGTTTCCTAGACAACCCTGGTGACACTGTTCTGCGTTGAGAAAGCTTGCAAACTGGTACATATCCGGAGTCTTTACATGTTTCATATGATAGAAGATGTCTGCTTCTTTGCCTTGAGTCTTTGCAGAAGAGTTCGCCTGGCAAGAGAGCTTTGTATGTCTCACACACCCACTTGTCCAGTTCCTTTGTCTCCACTCCTCATCCGACTTTGGTACAAACCCTTTCATGCATACGCACTTTGGGGTACTGGTTCTCAAACACAAACCAAAAGGCCCACAAGCACCATATAGATCACATGAACTTACTGGAGCTGCAAAGTGAAGCGTCCAGTTTTTGCCATCACTCCAGAGGATCTTCATTTTCCCTTCTGATGTCAACGTAACATATGATAGTTTATAGTTTCTTAACTGGGAATAAGAGAAAGATGCTGTGCCTTTCTCTACATCTTGGACAACAGTGAATGGACTTACATATGATGCATCGATCCCAGGTATCCCAGAGAATTTTGTTTTTGCCCATGGACCACTTCTCCATAATGTTTTTCTTGAAACATCATCAGTTACAACAAGGTTTCCGGTGTCTAGAAGCTCTGCATGGCACTTCTTGGATGTGAATGCTTCTCCTGTTGACCATATAACATCTTGCTTTCCGTCAAGCAAGATCAGGCTCCCGTTGGTGCTGATGGTGAGATTTGCCGCGGTTTTTGTGACTGGTTTGTCTCTGTTAGCCACCCACACAACGACCTGAGGAGTGATGTTCTTGAACCAGATCCCAACATACTGATTCAGGGTGTTGTTAGGACTGAAGAAGCCTAATTCATAAACTCCGTTAGGAGAGCTCAGAGTTTGTCTTATTGATAAAGGACTTGATGTGTTTATATCAGCATTTCCACAAGTTGAGAATATAGATATCAAGAGAAAACAAAGGAAGAAAACCATCTTGTTTCTCTAGTGTACTCTTATATCTTGTGGAGATTTTGAACATATGAGCACAAGCTTACGTTGATGAACAGAGATTAATAAGCCTTGATGGAACAAACACTTTCCGTGTTATCCGGACACCGTACGCATTGACATTAATAGATTATGTTCTTTTATTGTCAGTGAGAATAATTATGAGTGTAATCTAAACATAAACATCAAAATAACCCATGTTGACATAGTTGACGTAGAAATTTTTATGTTTCCTCGCCGAAGATAGAATCTAACAAACGACCATAATTTCCTCATTTTGGTCTTCTCATAGTCAACATACACAACTAATAACTTTGCAAGTTTAAACATTTCCTAAACGATATAGATGTAGAAACTGCTTTTAAACGTCATTTTAGTTTATGTTCCATATTGATAGACAAAGTTAAAAATGCAAAATGAATGTCTAACACCTAGCGTTTCACCGAACATTTTCAGTTGTAAGATTGGGATTATGTAGATATTAACTTAAATCTATAAAGGGAGTGTATAAGAATACATGCTCACACATCAAAAGCTCAATGAAATATAAATAACATATAAAAGATTTGGATCAATCCACGTATCATCAATTAATTTTTAAATCGAAGAAATAAAACTTAACAAGCGAAACATCAGAGGACATGCCGTTGAAAACCTTGTATACGTCGATCTGATGAAATCTAGATAGATACCGAAAGTACAAGCAAAACTGTGGGCGGATTAATTAATTAAATACCCACCATCTGAGTCAAAATCAATGGTGTCAGTGTCACTAAAGAGTAGACAAGACAACTAATAAGCTATAACGCTGCTATTTTGTATTAGCCTTATGACTTTACCCGGAAGAAAAACACTAATATACGACAGGCGGCTGATGAAAATTCACAGGAAACACACTCACAAGACTGCATTCACATGCCCATGTCTTAAAGAAGAACAAAAAACCCCCCCCACAAGACATTCTTTCTAATGCTTTGTTGACAGGAAATAATCAGTTTTTAGGACAGCACAGTGCTCATTGCTGCTCTATAGTGGCCAAAGTGGTGAACATGTAAATGCTTAACATTATCGTTAGTCACAAGACGATGTAGTTTGACCATCGACATGTAAATGTAAGATCTCTCTTATTATTCAAGGTCACAATACAAATATATATATATACACAGAGAGAGTACACTCGGGGCTTCTAGGTTAGAGACATTTATAGTTGTTTCTTTAAACAGAATTGGAGAATATTGAGGTAGTTTAGAAGATGATCACATGTGTCATTGACATGCTACGTTGTATCACTAAGCCCCCTTAAGATGTGTTTGATTTTTTCAGGAAAAAGACATTTCTCATGTCTCTCTCTACCTTTTTATTTGTTTCGATATTTTAATACTGAGATAATTATTGAGAAATTGCAGCTGCGGATGGCCTAAAGTACTCAAATGAGAAGTTTAGAGATACTAACTAGAAAAAAGATATACTCACTAGAAATTGTTTGTTTAGAATTTAGAGTTCTCCCAGTAAAGTTGCTGTTAGAGCCAGCACTGTTTATGGTATATGATTTTTTTCTCTCTTTTGCATAATTTAAGTACTTTAATTAACTCTTTCAAGGAGATTAACATAGCAGTGGTATGTTTCAGAAATTTACACATCAAACAATACATGTATCTACCACCCTTTTCATTCATGTATTATATGTTAACGAAGTTAGATGATGAACCTTGGCGAAATAATATTGGAAAATATAAACATCAGTTTTCATGTGTTGCTAATATAATATTTTTTTGTGGAATTTTTTTTTTTGCTAATATAATATATGCTAATTCGTAATTAAACATTTTATCTTGGACAATTATCTCAAATAGCTTTTTTTAAGTTTTTGTCACAAAAATAATTTTCAAAAAAGAAAATGACCAAAATAGTTTTATTTTTTATTTTGAAAATTTTAATATTTATTTTTTATTTTTTTAAATTTAAAACATTTTCTCCAAAACCCCACCCCTTAACTCTAAAACCTTAGTTTAGATTAGTTAACCCTAGACATTTTTACCCTTTAATAAAACTTATTTTGATCATTTTTTTCACTGAAGACTATTTTTGTGATAAAAATTTAAAAAATGCTATCTTAGAAAATTTCTCTTTTATCTTTGTTTCTATATCATGTCTTATTGACTGCTTGATTTTTTTTTATTTTTTTATTTTCATGTATGCATTTAATAAGGATTGGCAATGTAGTATTAAGTGTTCAACTTGTAAACGAGGGGTACGAGTTTACAGGAATCAGGCTCCTTGACTGAAGATTTTTCTATTATCTTTTTTTTTTCTTTTTGGTCAAAATCTTTTTTTTTTTTTTTTTTGTTAAGAAGCCTATTTGTTACTAGAAAAGCATTATGTTATTAGCAATGCCGTCTTCAAATTTTGAGACTACAAGCAACTATAAAAGTTTTTCACAGAATTCTTATTATAATAGTTGTTGTTTTAGATAAAATAAGAGATATATAGCAATTTTCTTTAAAATGTTTCGTTAAATTTTTTCGTGAGCTGAAAGCTGGTGCTTCAAGAGTTTATATTAGAACCGGCAGAGGCGGCTCAGGGAACATTCAGTGTTGTACCAAGGGGCCCATAATATTTTTTTTAGTTTAAAGTTTAATGACGGCTCAAAATAATTTCGAAGGTAGACAACTAGCTACTTCCACCTATATATATGTTGAACAGCTGGCAAAAAGGTTTATTGATAAAGATGTGTTTTTTTTATTAATGACTACGGTTTAGCCTTAAGAAAGAAAAAATGTTTTTAAATAAAAATATATCTTATTTATTAAGCATTTGAAAAGGAAATTTATTCTAGATTGAAAATAATGTTACAGAGCAGGCTAATAATACAAACAATAGTTTTTTTAGAAAAAAATTTTAGGATAATCCTAAATTTTTTTATATTACAAATATATCTCTTAAAAAATAAAATGATCAAAATATTTCTTATTAAAGAGGTAAATAGACACTTATAATTTTAGTGTTAATTAATCTAGAATTATTAGAGTTTAGATTTGAGGAGCGGAGTCTTAGGGATGAGATTTTGGATTTTTAAAATAAGTAAATAAATACTTAAAAAAAATTTTAAACAAAAATATTTTCAAAACGAATTTTTTGTAATTCAAATTTTTTGAAAATTTTATTTATTTTAATAAAAATTTTGAATTCAAAACCGTATAATTCGAAAATTATAATTTTTTTTCATGCTCATGTATTCTAATCATTTATCAATTATTTATGAGACTTTCATTCCCATATTTTCCATGAAATGAGCATATGCTCTCTTCATTTTGTTGTATTCAATATATATTTCTTTCGGAAAAGATCACCAATCCAAGACAAAAATGTTTCGAGGATTGGTGTGACCAAGAAAAAATTGATAATTGTCAAAGTTGTTTTTTTCTTCTCGAAATCTAAAGAATTCTTATTATTTTATACGTAGGTTATCGATTCTGCATTATATGAAAAGACTCAATTTTTTTTTATCGTATCTTAAAGTAAAGGGTTTTTTTGACTAGTTAATGAATTTTTTTTTATTATGTTTCTTGTTGTAGTATGCATTGGATCTTAAAGGAATATGAGGTTGTATCCGGTCAGTTTATAAACTTCGATAAGTCCTCGATTCAATTTGGGCACAAAATTGAGGAATCAGCTAGACAGGAGTTAAGAGATATATTGGGAATCCAGAACCTTGGAGGCATGGAATCCTATCTAGGTCTTCCAGAAAATCTGGAGGGATCCAAGATACAAGTTTTTAGCTTTGTGCAGAACCGACTAAATAATAGAGTTAATGGTTGGACCTTCAAGTTTTTCACAAAGGGAGGAAAGGAAGTGATTATTAAATCCGTGGTTACGGCATTACCAAACCATGTGATGTCTTGCTATCGTCTGCCTAAGGCAACCGCCAAAAAACTGACGACCGCGGTCGCACAATTCTGGTGGAGTCCAGGGGAGAGGACAAGAGGCATGCACTGGAAATCATGGGATAAAGTATGCCTTGATAAGGAGGATGGAAGACTAGGTTTTAAGGATATTACGGATTTCAACACAGCAATGCTTGGTAAACAGTTGTGGCGCCTGATTGAGAAGCCAAATACTTTATTTTCCCGAGTGTTCAAGGGACGGTATTACCGGAATGCATCACCCCTGAAACCGATTCGCTCTTATTCTTCGTCATATGGCTGGACTCTTATTCTCCATCATATGGCTGGCGGAGTATCGTTTCTGCTAGATCTCTGGTAAGCAAAGGACTAACCAAAAGGGTGAGATCATGATCATCTATATCTGTATGGAACGATCCATGGCTTCCAACCACTCGCCCGAGACCAGCAAATAAAAATCAACACAATTTCGACCCAGAACTAACAGTGGATTCTCTTATTGATTCTACTTCGCGAACATGGAATTCGCAAGCACTCAGGGCTTTGATGGATCCCCAGGATGTGAAAATTATAGAAAGCATACCAATGAGTAAAACCCAGATGGTGTACAAGGATGGATGGCATTTCACAAACAATGGGAAGTATACGGTTAAATCAGGTTATCAGATAGAACGAGTTTATCCAGACAGGGAAAAACGACCTTTAATGTTTGGACCCTCAGTTGATGCTTTGAAGGCGTTCTGCTGGAAAATACGGTGCCCCCCATAGTTAAAACATTTTCTATGGCAATTGGTTACAGGTTGTATAGCAGTCAAGAAGAATCTGAAAGCGCAAGGAATACAAGGAGACATATGTTGTGCACGTTGTGGAGAGAATAAGGAATCGATCAACCATGTGTTTTTTTAATGTCCTCCAACACTTCAGGTTTGGGCTCTCTCCAAGATACCATCAAACCCAACTATTTTCCCAACGAGCTCCCTCTTTACAAACATCGATCATCTCTTTTGGAGAGTGTCCCCACCGATGGAGGATCATCAATTTGCGTGGATACTTTGGTATATTTAGAAAGGAAGGAACAATAAAGTTTTTAGTAATGTGGACATGGACCCAAAGGACATGCTCAAATTGGCAGAAACAGAATCAATACTTTGGGCTGACGCACAGGTATTGACCGGAAATAGGATAGTATCCCAAGTCGAGGTTATGACTCTCCCATCAATTCCGGGGAGATGGTGCTTTACAGATGGTTCCTGGAAGGAGAATGATATTTTCTCCGGGCAAGGTTGGATGAGCACTTTAGAAGGTTTTGATGGGCTCTTGGGAGCAAGGAATGTCCGGGCTTGTCTATCTCCTCTACATGCGGAGATAGAAGCACTACTCTGGGCAATGGAATGCATGAAAAACTTACGCCAATTTCAGCTTACGTTTGCAACGGATTGTTCTCAGTTGGTGAAGATGGTTTCAGAACCAGAAGAATGGCCAGTATTTGCAAATTATTTGGAAGATATTAAGACCCTGAAAGAAGGTTTCACACGATCAGTGATTATCTATGTACCAAGGACGCAAAATTCAAGAGCGGATAGCCTAGCACGCAGTGTCAGGAAGCAACCATCGTTTATCGTTCACATGGATCAAGATCTTCCGGAGTGGTTCACAGAGTCAATATGAATCTGTAGTTTGATGTAAAAAAAAACTATTTAAAATGTTTTGAGTTGGTCTGAGGTTGAAAGTAACACTAATGTCCACTCTATTTTACTATTCTTAGAGATTACAAAACTTTTTTACCATGAAAAACTAATTCATAAAAATGTAATGGTTATATTTCTTCTTATTATCTTTTTATTTATTTTGTGATAAATTATAAAATAATATATGCTGAAAAATATGTACAACATGGGTTATTCGGGGGAATTAGCAAACTAGCAATTTTTTCATTAAATGCAAAAACTATAACAGTGATTTTGAGGTAATTAAACAATTTTTTAGAAGAACGAGATTACTAAGAAAACATAAACCACATAATAAAAAAAAAGAGACGAGAGAAAGAGAAAAACCGTAGTTGTAGAAAGCTCTAGCTTTGGCCGCCGCTCCGTTGGTTTGCCGGAGGCGATCTCCATCTTTCCTTCCCTCTTTTTTCTTTGCTCCCTTTCTTCCCGTCATCCCTTAGTCGATATGAAATCTCCTCTGTAAAGGCCGAGAAACTCCGGATTTACTGCATGCTTGATGGAGGCGGTTCCCGAGTCCTTGTGGAGAGACGGCGAGACCCAAGTTGAGGCGGTGGAGAAGGGAGTCGGCCATATTTTAATTCTGTAGAGATTTTTTTTATGTGAGTTTGTTAAGGAAATGAATGTTTGATTGATTGATATATATGGCTCTAGACTAAATTCTGGCTGTCTAGAACATCTACGGCCGTAACCAATCACCCCCAATATCACTGTTCAAAGTCAGATTACGCAAACACAACGACATTACTCGATTAATTACCCGCACACATAAGCCACTGAATCAGTAATCGGGTTGGTTTAAAATAAAAGTGATTTTGAATAAAAAAAGGGTATTCTATTTCTTAAATAGGAGACAGATGAACAACGATGTAAGAGGAGAAACAACCATGGAGTCGTCATCGATTACCTTGTTTTTTATGAGTAAAACATAGTATGGAGGACTCTCTACGAAATAATACATAAATAATCTATTATATTTATATACGTGAATTAATAAACATGAATATCATATAAAAATAAAGAAACTACCACAAATATTACATTTATAGTATCAATTTCCACGTTTACACTAACCAATTTTATCCTAAAGGGTAAAAGATATTTATACTTTTATGGTTAACTAATCTAGACTTAGATTTTAAAGTTAAAGGATGAGATATGGTTTTTGGTAAGTGAAATTTAATATTCTAATAAATATATAAATAATTACTTAAAAAAATTAAGAAAATAATTTCAAACATATTTTCGATTTTCAAAATAATACATGTTTTAAAAAATTTACACTTTTTAATAAAAACATATTAAAACTTAGTGATAAAAGCATAGTTTTTGTAATTTATATTTTCTATATTTTTAAACTAATAAGACTTAAAAATGCAATGAATATTTTTGAACTTCATAATTTTTCATTATTAGTTGACAAAAATTGCATTGGAAATATAAAACATATATCTTTTTGAAACAATTTGTTTTTGGGAAATTACTACAAATACCACATTCATAGTATCATTTTTCATGTTTACAATAACCACTTTTACCCTCATTTTGAATGAAGTGTAAAAAACATTTATACCCCTAGGATTAACTAATGTAGACTTAGGGTTTAATGTTGAGGGGTGAAGTAGAGTTTCTGAAATGTGAAATATATAAATAAATACTTAAAAAATATAAAAAAATTTAGAAAAATAGTTTCAAACATAATTTTCGAATTTCAAAAAGAAATTTTGAAAAAAAAAATTGAAAAAAAAGTTATGAAAAAGTCTGAATTTGAAAAAGTATAATTCGAAAACATAATTTTTTTAAAAATAATTATTTATTATATATATAGAATAAGGGTATAAGAGTATTTTGCCATTTAATGAAGAAAATATTTTTGAAAATGTCCCTTTAGTGGTGGTGAAGATGAATAATGAAACCATGAAAGTAGTAAACATGAAATTCCCCCAATATTTTCTAGAATATTCATCTTTTTGAAACGGAAAGAGTATAGTATTCACTTATCCATGGTATATTTTTTACTGATTCATGGTATAACAACCTTTCGGCAATCGATTATTTTCAATAATATAGCCATAATAAATTGTTGTTTGTAAATGCTTAGTTTTAATTAAAAATATAAACCAATCGTTTCATAGCAGTGATACAACAACTAATCATAACACATTTATATATATTGGATAATCATATTCATAGAAGAGAGAATTATGTAAATATACCTAACAGAGGTCAATATTGGTTAAATATGCATTGATTGGCTTAATGGATCTGATGTATGCCATTTGTTACACGAGTTGACGATTTTGCCCCTCCGTAATGATGAAAGCTTCTGCAACGACATCTGACACATCAGGTGGTAAAAAATGTGGGTCTAACACATTTAGAACACTTCTCCTCCACTCGTCTCATGCACTCTCTTTCTTCTCACCCCACTCCTTTTCTTCTTCCACTTTCTTCTTTCTACATATTTTTTTTTTCTCTTAAAGCACTTCATCCTTTCTTCTTCATTACTTTCTCTGGTTTTTGAATCATTTTTATAGTTTTTCTTTTTTATCTTAGTAGAAATTTGGTGTTCATCCCCACCTCTTTTATTTCCCAATCAAGTTTTTAGAAAAACCTAGATTTAAATTTTTTTCAATGTTTTTTCTAAAATCCAAAAAGACTTTAATGAATTTTTATAAAGATTTCAACAGATTCAAAGAATCGGTGAAATCCATAATTCATGTAGTGGTGTATCAGAAGTTCAAGAAGAACCTATTTCTGAAAACATATGTGTTAGTTATATTTTTTAGTTAGGAGATATTATATTTTATTAGATGTTAAAAACTGGTTGGAGTTACTTAATAAATTATCGGTAAGATGTTACACAATATTTGTCCTTATCTGATACAAAGTTTATTAGTTGGTACATTGTTTAGAGTAGATAACATCCAAATCAACTTACGACAACATTTTTACTATTTTTGGTGTCAAAGAATGAGTATTAACTATTATGTATGTTTTCCTATTTTAACACATTAAATTTACTGGACATAAATTCTCAATCATCTACATAGTCAACAAACCTTAATCATCTACATAGTCAACAAACCTTATAATATTGTATCACTGTCGGCTATAAGAACAACTAAACTATGTACCATGTATAAATCACAAATCATGAAATAATAAACTATTCACCGGCTAAAAAAACATTTAACGGATAACATATTATGTATCATATAACAAATCATCTGTCATACAAGATACCGACTCACAAATAACGTATCAGTCCATTTATCAGCTAACAAATCAAGTATCAAACAATATACAAACTGACAAACAATTTATCAAATCATTTCACAAACGAAGTTTCAATTATGGGCAACTCTTTTGTAACATCTTACTTACTATTTATCAATTCTTTACTACCAATATATGCATCAGCTAACACAACATGTATCATGTAACAAATCATTTATCAGCTAACGTGCCATTTCCCAAACTTCTTCTGTGAAAGACTAAGAAAAAAGTTTCAAGTCTCTGATTCAAATTATGATGGAACATCGGCTAACAAGACAACGTGGTGAAAGATGGATTTTCCCGTTGAGTTAATGTTTGAAAATCTGCCATTACTAAAGAAGTTCAACAGTTCCAACAATTCGAAACTAAAAAATCTGACCTTCAAATTAAAGAGTCTTTTAGAAAAAAAACTGAAAACACATTTGGCGATTTTCTGTTTCAATTTAAATTTTATGGTCTAGTTTTTATAATTATTTGAAATTGATTCTCTAAAGTGGGGAGAGGAAAGAGAGAACCAGGTAAAAGATGGATTTGACACAGCTGGAGAACATGAGGTTCAAGTCTACTAAGCCTGACACCGGTTTCAGGTACGCAATATAGAGTCTAGAGGTATTATGGTCTCAAAAATATTTTCAAAAAAAAGGGGTAGTTTCCAAATATAGGTGGTCGATAGGCTATAGACACCAATTAACTCTCTTCGTAAAAAGCCCATGTGTCAAGGATCTTGATTACAAGATAGTTGGTCAAGACCAATACAAGAAAACTTTTTATTTTAGTGAAACTAAGAACGAGTAAATGTTAAGAAGAACAATCTATTAACACTCTAGTTTTACAACTTCCATTACACATTGTTTCTTAACGCCCGATGATCACAGACTGTGTCATCTCATTGAAGGTAATCAAAGGATTAGACAAGGATTCATAATCCCTCTTATGCACTACAAATATAGGTTTCTCTGGTGATGGAAGATCTGATTTTGTGGTGAGCATAGACATCAACTCAAGTGTGTTGGGTCTGTCCACAGGTTGGTGTTGAACACAGAGCAGACCAATCTGAACACATCTAGCTACTTCTAGTGGGTGGGATGAATCATCAACATCTTTGTCCAAGAGAAAAATTCCTCCATTTTCACACCAAGACTCCCATACCTGTTGAGTTCTAAAAACTATTAGCGCAATAAACGTTTTGAAACCTCTCTGAATATGTATGAAAAAAGCATTTAAAGTCTTACATATTCAAGTAGGTCTTTTCCTTCTTTTGCATAGTTGAATCTTGAGATCTTTTCTCCACTGATGATTTCTAACAAAAGAACTCCAAATGCATAGATGTCTGATTTCTCAGAGAATATCCCTGTCCATGCATACTCAGGAGACATATATCCTCTGCACACATATCAAATAGTTTCACCAAAATTTTAACATACTATGAATCTTTAGGTAAGCATATTGTTGAAGTCAGACCCTTACAGAGTACCAACAACCCTGCGAGTATTTTCCTCATATTGGGCTCCCTCAAACATCCGAGCCAAACCAAAATCTGATATTTTCGGGTTCATGTTCTCATCCAGAAGAATATTGCTGACCTTGAGATCTCGGTGAATGACCCTGAGGCGTGAGTCATGGTGGAGATAGAGAAGTCCACGCGCAATACCTTGAATGATATCAAATCTCTTTTGCCAATCAATCTTATGCTTTTTACTTGAATCTAAGCAATAAGACAGTTTAAAAAACACTATCAGTTAAATAGTTTCTGATATAGAATGAAAGAGGTAAGAGGAGACAAACCAAAGAGAAAAGTATCAAGGCTTTTGTACACCATGAACTCATAAATCAACAGTCTCTCTTCTCCTTCAATGCAACATCCAAAAATTCGTACCAAGTTTCTGTGTTGTAGTTTTGAGATGAGTACTATCTCATTCATGAATTCCTCTTTTCCCTGTCTAGAGCTGCTAGAAAGCCGTTTTACAGCAATTTCTTTGCCATCTTGAAGCTTCCCCTGAAACAGATTTAAATATATTTCGAGAGCATAAACAGAGAATACAAAAGAGCAAAGTGGAATACAATCTCTGACCTTATAAACTGAACCAAATCCACCATGCCCAAGTTTATTTGAGAGGCTAAAATTATTGGTGGCAGTTTGAATAATATTCATTTCAAAGAAACATAAACTTGAGAAATCTTGTGGTGTCAGATCATTGCTCCATGCATCTTGTGAAGCATCGTTTGATATTTTTTCTGAAACGTTCCAAGAATAAATGAACAACAAGCCATATCTATAAATATAGTAAGGTCATCAGTGTGTTACCATTATGTTTCACTCTGTATCTCCAAACACAAAACACAGCAGAACCCAATATCACAAAAAGAAAAAGGCTGACAAGACTAGCAGTGATGGTCTTCTTGCGCTTATTTCCATCTGAGATACAAAAACAAATAAAACAATAAGCCATGATGGAACCAAAAAGAAGTTCAATGATGTAATCTTTCCCAAGGCATACCCAACTCAGAACGTGCAAGACGAATGGAAAGAAGCTCTCCTCCTGAAGAAAACTGCACTGTGTCCATTAACTCATGATTCCACATTAAGCACCCAATTTCCCGAATAAAAGCAAAGGCCAAGCAAGAACAGTTTCGGAGGCAACTTTGGTAGCATTCTTCAGCATCCAAATCTGCAAATTTGTAAAAGTCTGGAGGCTTTATGTTGGCAACAGGATGGAAGACATTTTGAGATTTGCCAGTAGAGTTTCCATAACAAAGTAGTTCGGTTCGCCTTACACAACCATCAGTCCAGTTTCCTCTTTCCCACTCCTCTTTATATTTTGGAACAAACCCTTTGAAGCATTTACACTTTGGAGGTACGGACCTAACACACAACCCAAAAGGTCCACATAAACCGTAAACATCGCATGAATTGGCTAATGGACCCTCATAGGTTACTTCCCACTTGGTCCCACTATGTTGAAACCTTTTAAGATGGCCCTCTGGTGTTAGAACTAGACGTGAAAGTTTGGAGTCTCTTCCTACAAAAGAGAAAGACCCTGACCCGTTTGCATCCTGTGGATAGCTGAATTCACTTGCTAACGTTTCATTCATTAGTGGTATCCCCGTGAACCTTATTTTAGCCCATGGACCGCTTCGATAATAAGGCTTTGAGCCTCTCGTGGTAAGCACCTGTGATGGAACTTGCGGTGTAATCTGAGTCACAAAATCACCAGGCGATGGATCAGTGTAACTTTTCCAAGAAGTCAACACCCGCTTCTCACCGGTCGTGAGATTACACGTCAAGGGTGAGAAAGGGAGCATAGTATCACTAAGATGCGCAAAGCTTTCCCATAGTATTCGTCCGGAAACGTTGTCTATGGCAATAAGATTTCCCCTGTCTGAAAGCTCTGCACGAGAACCTTTAGAAGATGGGAAAGTTCCTTCACTAGACCAGACAACGCCATGGTTTCTATCCAGTAAGAGAAGAGTTCCATTGCTGCTGATACTTAGATTTGCCTTGGAGTCTGTAACAGGATTTTCTCTATTGGCCACCCACACAACCACCCGAGGAGTGATACCTTTGAACCAGATTCCAACATACTGATTCTGGGAGTTGTTAAGACTAAAGAACCCAAGTTCATAAACTCCATTAGAGGAACTGAGAGTTTTTCCTATTGACAAAGGACTCTCTGTAGTTATTTCTCCATGACTAAAACTTAATATCATGGTGAACAAGAGAAAGAAAGCAAACCACGTTATCCCCATGTGCGTTCTTGCGTCTCCAAGAACGATCTCCTTCAGATTAGTTCATGAAGCAAACATGTCAATAAGACCAAGTAAGCTATTCTTTAGAGAAATTGTGAGACTATTCTCAAGCATCTATTTAACAATATACTGAACCGCACTTGTTTTCCAAGACAATGCATTAGTTTATTTTGGATCAACTTAAACCTTATTAAATAATACACAAAGTCAATGCCACGAAGAAGTCTAACCTTTTCCCCAATCAATTACGCAACGTTTGACCCATATAACGGACAAGTTACGTGTCTTTTATTCTTCCAAGTGTTAAAGCTCTTTTACTGCTATGGTGTGCACTCTCCTTGCTACGAAATGTACACGAGAGAGACCACCATTAGAGCGAAGAAGCTTGTGAACCTTTGAGAGATGATTCCATGCGAACTCTAAAAGTCTGTGTCAAGGATCTTGATTACAAGATATTACCTCAAGAACGATTCAACAAGTGATAATGATCAAAGCATTCAGGTCGGAAAAAATAACTCTTACATTTAGGCTTTAACAGAAACGATGTTGAAACTTTTATTTATTTATTTCAAAATGGATCAAAGATATGAAGAACGAGTAAATGTTAATGTTGTCAACACTGAAAAATGGATCCCTCTAGGTGAAAAAATCTAACACATCAAATGTACAATTTCCATCACACATTGTTGCTTAACGCTCAAGGAACAACTTAAATGTTATTAAATAATACACAAAGTCATTGCTACGAAGAAGTCTAACCTTTTTACCCACTCAACTACGCAACGTTTGCCATTTTCAGTCCCTTGTGAGTAGGCATTGGCACTCAGGTTGCATTGGGGTGTTATATAGGTTTGGGTCGGCTTAGTTGTTAATGTGAAAGACATACATCAATGGGAAGATGAGAATTGTCGTCATAGTTTGGCCTAGTTACTATATGATTAAAATATTAACCAATCAGATCTCTCTTAGTTGATTCTAAAGTCCTGGTTACCATTACAGAAAATTTAAATGTAACTGGAGTAAAAGGATGTTCCTTCAAATTAACGACGGAAAATAAGAGCAAAGAGAACACGATCAAGATAGACAGAGAGAATGAAAAGTCAGGTATTTGTGAGAACTATATTCAAACACCTATAAACAATGTTGACCAAACCTTACTTTTGGTCCAAATAAATTTGTCAATTTGTTGACAAATTTTTTTCGTCAATACTTGCATAATTTCCACGGAAAAAATCAAATCATTTAACCGCTCAATTATGCAACATCCTCCGTCGTTATCCTTCCTTTCCGCAATCTGACAAAAAAATCCAACCATGTTCTATCCAAACCAGGTGTACACTACTTAGAAAATTTCTTGGATGATCCACTGGAAGATTTTCAAATCAAGTTGGGCCTTACATTACCGCGGACCTTAAATAGGTTCGATCCAGTTATTTTTATTTAATTTGTTTTTTTCTTTCTGATTTATATAACCTTTCTGGTGTATTGATAAACTATATGGGTAAATTAGGTATGACTCTCTGGAACTTTAAGAAGGCAGAGTTATGTTTGTGGGTTCTAGAGGATGTCAAAAGTCAGGAATGGTCAAAAAATATCTACACAGTGTGGGATGACAAATTCATTATTAAGTATTAACATGCCGTCTGTTTACGTTGTTGGGATGACTGCTGCCTGTGAAATTGTTTTGACGGACAGCTATATACTAAGCAGCCCCGGGACCAGGACGGGGACCGGAAACTAGAACGGGAGCGGAGACGGGAAACGTCAAACTTAAAATTTGTAGATACGGATTCGGCATAGAAACGGCGACCATATTATAAGAAAATATAAAAATATCCATACGTCAAAATGTTAAAATCTGAAACATAAGTTTTAACAGCAGTAAAGACACTTAACCAAAATACTAGACATCAAGAAACAATAGCAAACACTTGATAAAAATACTAGACATCAACAGAAACAGCAGCAAACACACTTGATCAAAATACTAAACAGCAACAGAATAAGCTAAAAAACTATATGATACATATAAACTGACAGTCACATCTTTGTATAAAAAACACAGAAATATTGTCTATGAATTATTTTCGTAAGATAAAATTACAAGAAAAAGGTAAAGAAAATGCTTACGTGTTTTGCTTGTGATATAAACAACAAAGAGACAAGAAGGAGAGGAAAGTGCATATGTGTTCTGCTGATATATCACAGAGAGAGATATGGTCGAGACTTGAGTTTCAAAGAAAAGAAGATTGAAGTGCAAGAGACTAAAGTGAGAGTGGAAAAATCTAAGAGACAGAAACACTATTTATTTTTTAATAACAACTTTTGATCTTTTCAAAATTAAAAGAATAAATACATCAAAGGTTAAAAACATATATGGTTTAATTTTTTACACTTCTTATAATACAAAAATTCAGATGGATACGTCTATTTTCTGCAGAAACGTTTCCCGAACGTCTCCTTCTCTGACCAAGCCCGTACCCGATGAGTCTTGACGTCCCGGGTTCACCTCACACATATTGGGGACGTTTCCTAGGCGTACCCGAGACGTCCCTGTCCCCCCGACGAACCCGATACGTGAGACGGCGCCAACTTGGAGTACCCGTGCCTATATATATATAGGTCTCAACCATTTTATGTTTGCTACTTCAATCCCGAAAGAAAAACTCTCCAGAAAGTTGAATTCCGAGGTTTTGGAAAACACCTTAAATTCTCTAAATCGTGTATGTATCGTCTTGTTTACCCCTTTGTAGACCATGTAGAGGATCTTAATGTTGCAAAGTTCCTTAAGTCAAGCATCTTAGCTCCATTAATGACGCATCTCAGCTCCACAAGTGAAGAAAAGTAAAAAACAACACAACGTTAGCAGTAGGGACAGGGACGCGGGAGGTATGATGATGGAGGCAGTAGCTAGAGAAGATGAAGACGGAGGCGTGTGGAATGTTTAAGAGAATGAGACGATCAGTGGAGTGATAAAAAGAGTATAATGGGAGCAAAAGAGAGAGATACAATGAGAGAAAGATAGTGAATATATTGATGTTGTTTTCTACCCATACTAATAAGTCAGATGATTATATGAATAAAACAGTTGATAAGAGTATTAATCAATCAATCAGATCCCTCTAATTAGTTGATTTTGAGTTATTTTCTTACGATGTTTTGCTCTGGGTTTAAGACTGGATTTATTATGCTATTTTAATAAGAATGACTTTGAGGAAAGGTTAGTTGGAAAATAAAAGTTACAAAGGAATTGGAAAGTGATTTATATGGAGTTTGGGATACGGGTGTTACAACGTGAGGGAAATTGATGATATAAACACCCTTTTGATGCTCTTGCAGGCAACAAGTTAAGTTTGGGACTTGAATAACAAAAATTCTTTTAGTCTTTTTAACTTTACCAGAAGCAAGTTTAAGGACAACTAATTACAGATAAGTCATGGGAACACTGAAAAGTCAACTAAAACATGAGCAATCCAAACACCTCAATTCTACAATTTCCATCAACCATCGGTTTTCACAGATTGTGTCGTCTCAGTGACAGTTATCAACTCCCTAAAACGGGATTCATCTTCGCCCGTGTGCACAACAAATGTGGGTTGTTTTGGTGATGGAAGATCCGATGTTGTGGTGAGCATGGATAGCAACTCAAGTGTGTTGGGTCTGTCCCCAGGTTGGTGTTGAACACAGAGCAAACCAATCTGAACACATCTCCCAACTTCTAATGGCTGACATGAATCAGCAACATCTTTATCCAAAAGGTCAATTCCTCCAGTTTCACACCAAGAGTCCCACGCCTGTTGTTTAGGTTTAGACCTTTAGATCTTTCAAAACGTTTTGAAACATTTGCAAGTGCACGAGAACTTAAATTCTTACTTACGTATGCAAAAAGGGTTTTCCCTTCTTCTCCATAGCTGAACCTTGAGATCCTCTCTCCACTGATGATTTCTAACAGCATTACTCCGAAGCTGTATATGTCTGATTTCTCAGAGAACATTCCAGTCCATGCATACTCAGGAGACATATATCCTCTGCACATAAATTAAATATTTTTTAACCAAAGTTAATATCAGATTTTAACTTTAAATCATAGTTAAATATGTCTCTGAAATATATTCTTACAAAGTTCCTACAACGCGGAGAGTGTTGTCTTGATATTCGGTTCCTTGATACAACCGAGCCAAACCAAAATCTGATATTTTTGGGTTCATTTTCTCGTCTAGAAGAATGTTACTGACCTTCAGGTCTCGGTGAATTACCCTAAGGCGTGAGTCACGGTGGAGATATAGAAGTCCACGCGCAATACCTTGAATGATATCAAATCTCTTTGGCCAATCTATCTCGAGTCTTTTTCTTGAATCTTTGCAGTAGTACAACGTAAAAACTATCAGATAAAGTGTTGTACACAAAGAGAAAACTGCTAATGGGAAAGGAATGAGGCAAAAAAAGACCCACCAAAGATAAAGGTATTGAGGCTTTTGTTTACCATAAACTCATAAATTAACAGCTTCTCTTCTCCTTCAATGCAGCATCCCAGAACCCGGACTAAGTTTCTATGTTGGAGTTTGGAGATGAGTACTATCTCATTCATGAACTCCTCTTTGCCCTGTCCGGAACTGCTAGAAAGCCGTTTTACAGCGATTTCTTTTCCATCTTGCAGCTTCCCCTGGAAAAAGTTGCAAATGTCATCTCAAGTAAATAGAAAAAAGAAGTAAAAAGAGTATAATAAGTTTCTGACCTTGTAAACGGAACCAAATCCACCTTGTCCGAGTTTGTTTGATGGACTGAAATTGTTGGTGGCAGTTAGTATGGTATTCATCTCAAAGAAATCTAAACCTGGGACATCTTGTTGTTTCAAATCATTATTCCATGCATCCTTTGATATATGCGCTGAAATTTTAGTTACGGGTGGTGTGTTAGCACTTAACATCTAGTAATCTAGCCAAGTAAGCATATTAATATTTATTTACCACAAGGTGAACACAAGGCACCAAAAAGATCATATCATAGTGTTTCGATTTAGTGTATCGTTTAAAGAACAAATCTCAGCGTTTTGATATAGTGTATGGTTGATGTAGCAGACCCTACGATCGTTCTGTTTGATTAATAAAGTCATGAATGTGTTACCAATATGTTTCACTCTGCATCTCCAGAAACCAAATGCAGCAAATCCCAAGATCACAAAAACGGTAAGGCTCACCGAAGTGGCAACGATGGTCTTCTTGTGCTTATTTCCACCTGAGAAATGTAGGACAATATATAAGTGATAAGTCTTGCTATTATCATAGAGTAGAAAATAAAATTACAAAAGACAAATAAGGTCTTTGAATTGTCATCTAAGCCATACCAAACTCAGAATGTGCAAGACGAATGGAAAGAGACTCTCCTCCCACAGAAAATTGTACAGCGTCCATTAGGTCTTGGTTCCATGCTAAGCACCCTATTCCATTAATGTAAGCAAAGGCCAAGCAAGAACAATTTTGGAGGCAACTTTGGTAGCAGTCTTCAGCATCCAAAGTAGCTGAAAATTTGTAAAAGTCTGGAGGCTTTATGTTGGCAAGAGCATGGAAAACGTCTGCAGCTTTTCCAGTAGAATTTCCCTGACAATCTAGTTCGGAGCGCCTCACACAACCACCAGTCCAGTTTCCTTTTTTCCACTCCTCGGTGTATTTTGGTATAAACCCTTTGAAGCATTTACACTTTGGAGATGGTGACATAACACACAACCCAAAGGGTCCACATACATCATAAAAATCGCATGAATTGGCTAACGGAGCCTCAAAGTCTACTTCCCAGTCAGTTCCATTATGCTGAAAAATCTTCAGTGAGCCTTCTGATGTTAGTGTTATACGTGGAGGTTTGGAGTTCCTGTCTAAATAAGAGAAAGATACTGACCCGTTTGCATCCTGCTGAAGACTAAATGGACTTGTTAATGATGCATCCATCACTGGTATCCCGGTGAACCTTGTTTTAGCCCATGGACCGCTTCTCCAATACGTCGTCGAGCCTTTCATAGTAAGCACCTGTGGTGGCACTTGTGGTGTAACCTCACCCACAGAGTCGCCAGGAGAGGGATCAGTGTAACTTTTCCAAGAAGTCAACACCCGCTTCTCACCGGTGGTGAGATTATACGTCAGGGTTGAGAAAGGGAGCATAGTATCACCAAGATGATCAATGCTTTGCCATATAATTCTTCTCGAAACATTGTCTAATATTACCATGAGGTTTCCATCATCTGACAAAGTTGCGCTATACTCGTTAGATGCAAAATTTTCTCCAGTGGACCAGACAACACCATGTTTGCCATTATTCAAGAGAAGGCTTCCGTTGGTGCTGATAGTTAGATTTGCCGTGGAGTCTGTAACAGGACTTTCTCTATTGGCCACCCATACAACGACCCGGGGAACAGTATCTTTCAACCAGATTCCAACATATTGATTTTGGGAATTATTAGGACTGAAGAACCCCAATTCATAAACACCGTTGGACGAGCTGAGAGTTTGGCCTATTGACAAAGGACTTGTTGGCGTTATTGCTTCGTAGCTCAAACTCAAGAACATTGTAAACAAAATGAAACAAGCAAAGAAAAACGTTGTCATCCCCATGTGCGTTCTTGTGTCTCCAAGAACGATCTCCTTCCGATTAGTACACAAGAGAAAGTAAGCCAAGAAAACAGAGTCAAGGACTTAATTATAATTATTCTCAAGAAACTCTCGCCGTTGTTGACCCATCTTCCAAGATTCTGCATTAGTTTATTCAAGATCAACTAAATCTTTGTTTTCTTGTACAATTAGTAAATAATGAAATGCTTATCTATACATGTTGGCTCCAAATAATTCGAGTCTTTTACCCACTTGACCTCGTATTGAAACATTGTGTCACTTTCATGTCCTTTTAAAGTCGCTGAGTTCCGAACCAATAACAAAGAGTTGTCAACACTCTCATCCAATCAAAAGATGAGAATTGTAAACCCCCATCCTTTTAAAGTGTGAACCAAAAAAAAAAAATCCACCCAATTAACCACGCACAGTTGACCAGAATCAGCGAGAGATTTAATCTAAAACAAAGGGAGCATAACTGTGAACTAATATTAAGGCTTACATCTCAATATTAAGTTGCTAAAATTTCTATAACCGTAAACTAATAAAAAGAAAATAAACATTAAATTTTTCTTTTCCTCATCTTATTAAGAAATGAAGAATGAATACGTGTTTGAAATTGTAAAAGGTCGTCTCTTTAAGAGAATAATCGTTTCGTAACGCCCAAGGATCACATGGTTAGTCATTTTATTTAGTACAGTTTGGCATTCATGCTGAAGAAACTTCTATGTTTTAACCAAAAATTAAAACCAAATTAAAAGTTTTTTTTTTTTGTAACACCAAATTTATATTAAAGATCAAGGAGCGTAAGAGTTTACAACTGAAACAGAAGATTCCGGAGTCATGTTCGACGGTAAAACGAAAGTAGAAATCATTATGAAACATAGAAATATAAAGCCTATAAGAGGCGAGTCAAGCTCAACAAGATGAAGAACCCCATGGAGAAATTTCACCCTAATCCCTGAGGCGATTGTTCGCGAGAACAATTGATAGTCGAAATCGACGTTGATACACCAATGAGAAGCGACTGGATTGTTACATGCCAAGAGCTTTTGGTGAGAAGCTCTAGGACCTTGGGCAACACCGAGAAAAAGAAGTCCTATATGACTGGATTTGGTACTGAAGTTTACACGATCAGTTCTAAACTCAACAAAGCTTCTCAACGAGACTAGGTGAATCTCAAAAGCTAACTTAGCCTTCATAGTGACGCTTAGGACATGGGAGTTGGATGACGGAGTGAACGGTTCAATTGGGTCAAAACCTTGGACCTCAACATTACCGTGTCGAAGCCAATAGTTTATAACCGGAATAGACCTGAGCATATTGTCATCGCACTCGTTCTGGTTGAGCGTGTTTGAGCAAACGTCAGGTAAGAGGCTGAATGTTTCGGGACGGTCGAGTCTCCTTGCACAATACTTCGGATTTTTCCTCCGACTTGTTGGAGTCAGAGCACATGGCAGTGGAGGAGCGAACTGATATTTTTCGGTTTCACTTCCTAGGTGAGGAAGGAGGTGGAGACGGGTGGACAGGTTCTTGCAGTTGACGGAGATGACAGTAGGTCTACTCGGAATAGCTTATCTCCATAGAGTCCTTGGCGTTGATGCAGTGTTGGCTCGATGACTGATGCAAACACGGCATTATCAAAGCCTGCAAAGAAGCTGGCGATGGTTGGTGAGAGGCGCAGGTTGGAGGCGGAGGTGGTGAGCGGATCTGGACTCCGAACTGACGAAAACGTGATGCTACACGATTGAGAGACGCCTCCTCGTCCAGAGCGGCGAAGGTTCTCAGCGGTGGTGAAGGAGACTACGCCGGAGCGGTATTGATGCGCGGTGTAGTCTAGAGAGGTTAAGGGGCAGCAGGGCGGAGTCACAGCGTCAAGGAAGGGATCTGAGGTGGCGTGGAGTGGTGGAGGCGCTTTGGAGATGCAGAAACTACCAGATCTTACGAGCCTATGCTCGGGATAAGGGATCTGATGGTTCCACTTGTATGATGAGGTACGGCGCTCAGCGTGGTAGTGGTGACGGTTCCGCCTGGTCGACATGGGAATGAGACGGTGGTGTCGTTGATGCTGGCGGAGATGAGGAGAATGGGAGGTGATGTCGACGAGGATGATTCCGGCGAGGAGCCTTAATCCCAGAGATACAAACCTCAGATCTGACGCTCCAGTTGAAGGGGCCGTCGCGGGAGAGGATGCAGTGAGCGTAGGAGCCGCAGTGGATTTCAGAGGAGCTGACGACAGGTCCACCGGTGTTCTTCTGAGTAGTGCTTGAGACAAAGCCACATAACCCATCTACAACACCGACGACGAAGAAACTGAACAGAGAAGTAAACAGAGAAGTGACGAAGATGCAGAAGATGGTGACTGGAGACATGACTGGAGATGAATGGCGACGCCGGCGAGCTGAACCACCGCCGGCGTCGAGAGATGCAGCTCCTTGGGTTCTGTGCTGAGGTCTCTTTTAGTTGTATGGAATAGTTGAATATCTACTAACCATTTCACTTGTGTATGATACCAAATTAAAAGTTTCTAATTTGGTACGAACCAATTTAAAAGTTGGGATCAGTTGGTTAAAGGGGCTGCTTACAACAAGATCTGTTACAATTCAGTTAAAAACAAAACAGATATAAAAAAAGGAAGTGTGAAGAAGAAACACCACCATTAGAGGGAAGCTTGTAAACTTTCGAGAGATTTTGATGGATCTCGGATCCACTCAAAATTTAAGATTAGGGTTTCAATCTTATGTAACGAATAAGGAACAAATAAATTGACTCTTCTATATGATTTAAAAGTGAAAATGGTTTTATTTAGTATGAATGATGGTACAACAGAAATGAAAGAACTGTTGTAAAAGAATGGGAAATTGTTTGTGTGTATTATTAATGAGTACTAGAGGTTCCTTATATAAGGATTACAAAGTATAGGAAAAAAGAAATTATCCAAAACCTAATACAACATGAAATAGGAAAATATCTAAAACAGATAAATGGAAAACGTCCTAATATCTAAAGTCGGCCGATCTCTCTCCTCTTGGGCCGCCGACTCTCTCTCCTCTTGGACAAGGCCACGGCTGGGCCTAGACATGGTCATTGGTTATGGGCCATCCACATAATGATTTATAACACTCCCCCTTGGATGCCATAGCCATATGGGTTTGTATCATGCACGACGTTGCCTCATTAAAACCTCTCTAGGAAAACCAAAAACCCAAGGTGGGAAAAAATGGAAACCATAGACAGGAAAAAGAGTACAACACATGACACTCCCCCTGATGAAGGCATCACTGAAGATCCTTCAACTGG
>NC_027756.1:13668288-13671613 GCF_000695525.1 Brassica oleracea var. oleracea | reverse complement strand
TGTTGTCCTTGATGATTGTATCACCAAGACCTTTTGACCTTAAGCTGATCTTTGTATCTAGCGCCCACTGCAAGTAGTTATCTCCGGAGAGATTAAGGGCTGCGTAGTCTCTATTTGAGATTTTCGACATCTGAATCACATCATCATTTCAATTTAGGTTCACAATGTGATCATGTGGCCGCATGGTATAACAAGCTCGGCCACAAACTTGTCTTACGCATCTATGAGAAAACAATCAATCTAATCGACCATGGTGCGAACAAACAAGCCGCACGGCTATGTGGACAAGCAATAGGATCGGACATGTAATTCTATTTGACCATGGTGCGAACAATCCTAGTATTTGATTCTACATGTATCAGGGAGATTAATGCCACACGGCGATATAAGTTTCAATGCAATCAGATTCGAATTCATATGTTTCTACATGCTAGTCGATTTCTTTAAACAATGTGAATGCAATTCAATTCAAATTCATATGTAATGCAAACAACCTTAGCAATTTATAAATTTAGGGTTTCAATTTAAAACTAAGGCTGCCGGTTTTAATTAAAGGTTTCAAGGCCTTTAGGATTCAAGTTCTAGATTAGATTACTTCAATCAATCTAACAATCCTAAAACCTCAAATCAATCAATTCAATCAATAAAAATCGAATTTCAGCTCTTTAGGGTTTAGGGTTTCGATGCCTAAATTAGGGTTTTCTCAAAATCAAATTAGGAACAATCAATTCAAGTTCTAATGGAATCGATTTCTATCTTTCTAGTTTAAGAGATTGCCGATTTTAATCTTTGTAGGTTTTTTAGGGTTTTGATCAAGATCAAAGTTTCCATAATTATGGATTAGGGTTCTTGATCAATCTAGGTTCTCAGATTAAGTTTATACCTTTGTTTGTAGGGGATTTAGAACCGGACCACCTTTATAGAGAGAGAGAACCGATCGGAGGCAATCGGGTCGCGGATGGGACGATCGCGGGCTGGAGGCGTCTCGGCTGTGAGCTGCGCGGAGATCGGGTCGGATGCGATCGCGTCTCGGGTGTGGATGCGAGCTGGACGGTTTTTCTGAGCTGGAACGTGATCTGAGAACTTCTAGGATTCAAGAAGGATCAACTGGGTTCTTGAATGAACTAAGAACAAGATTAGGGTTTAGGGTTGTGGTCGCCGGTTTTGGTTTTTAGGGTTAGAGGTTTTCGATTTTGTCTCAGGGATCTAGTGACGATCGTGCTGATAACGTGTTGTAAAAGAATGGGGAATTGTTTGTGTGTATTATTAATGAGTACTAGAGGTTCCTTTTATACGGATTACAAAGTATAGGAAAAAGGAAATTATCCAAAATCTAATACAACATGAAATAGGAAAATATCTAAAACAGATAAATGGAAAACGTCCTAACATCTAAAGTCGGCCGATCTCTCTCCTCTTGGGCCGCCGACTCTCTCTCCTCTTGGACAAGGCCACGGCTGGGCCTAGACATGGTCATTGGTTATGGGCCATCCACATAATGATTTATAACAAGAACGTATATATTTTGTCTTATATTCTATGATGCACGGGGACGTCAGATTGATTGACGTATCCGTACCGGAGACGTTTCCGGGACGGGGACACTTTGGGGACGGCACGGGGACACTTAGGAGACGGAAACATTAATTATGGAATTTTGCAGACCAGATTTGCTTTGTTATTATCCTTTCTTAAGCTTATCACTTTACTTTTCTTCCTAATTAAAGATAAAAATATAAGTTTATACTAGATTTTGAATTTATAGCCTTCTTTCTAATCTTTTTAATTTATAAATTTTTATTTGATAAGATTTACAGTGATATTTTTAGTTTTTAGTATATAAATATACATATATAATATATTTATTGATATATATATTTGTCGTACCCGTACCCCTAATTTTTTAGTTTTGCCGTTTCCTGTCCCCGCTTCTGTCCCCGTATCCGTCTCGGTGCAACATAGCTTATATTCAAATAAAAGAGAGTAAAGAGTTCAAGTTATATGGAGTTCGAAAGAGGCCAAGATATATTTCTCCATCTTCTTTCTCCTCCTTTTATAGCTGCTCCTGAACGAAGCGTAATGACAGCTTGATCTCCGGCGTGATCCGATACCATTAATGCATCCTTAATTGCTCCCTTCATCTTCACACTCTTGGTTGACCTATTAATGCTGGTACTGACACTCGTGATGAGCCTCATGTTCTTCAATGGTTTGTCATTAATCTAATGGGTTTTCGAGTTGTTGTGCCGGATCTTCAAAGCCGATTTGGAGAGGGGTAAAACCCACCTTAATCAATAGTCTCATATGCATTGTAGGAGATGGATTACACCCCTCCCCAAGGTCCATCGAATAACAGGCCCTAATCCAGCAAGTTGGATCAGTTTGGTCGGCTCGGCGGCCAAACGTATCGGCTCGACCTTAGAGTGCTTTTAGCCGGTCGAGTAAGCCGACCAGAAGTACTCGGCTTGGAAAGAACCTTGTCCAGGCCCGCATACTCAGCCTCTCGCATCAAGGCCCAAAGAGATACGAAATTAGGGCATCAAGGGCATGAGTCCTATAAAAGGTGAAAGGGAAGCAAGAAGAAGGGGACTTTTGGACCATCGAACAGACTGAGCGGCTAGATCTAGGGTTTTTAGGCGATCTCTTTGATCTTGTTACTCTTCGATCCTGTTGCTCTTTCATCTTCCTGTCACTCTTGTAACCCTTAAGACCAAATCTAAGTAAAACGTCTTTAGTCATCCCATTTCTGACTTCTTTCATCTTAGTCGACTGGATCCCGTTGAAACATGCATCATCAAGGTTCTCGGTCAAGATCAATTCAACAAATGATAGAGATCAAAGCATTCAAGCCGGAACATTTGGGCGGAGAACCGACCCCAACGCCAGAAGCCGCGCCACCCATCGCCACAGATTTTATGAGCTCTATCATGGCTCGACTTGCTCGTCAAGACGAAGTCCAAAAGACGACCAACGACCAATTAGCTGCTTTGGTCGCGGCACTCACAGCTCCCGACGGCCAAACAAACCGTCACCAGCAGATACGCTGTCGCCTCTTTAACACCAACCCAACGGCGACCGGAGGCGACCATATCTCAGACGACTCGGAGCCTAATGAAACCCTTCTCGCCGACTATCCCCCAGTAGGTTCTGATCTCGCAACCATACGCGAGCTCGCCGAGCTCAAACTCAGCTTCCAACAAATGAGCGAGAAGATCCATCAAGTAACCAGCACGGCCCCGCAAATCGAGAGCGTCCTCGCCGCAACATCACGCACTCCGTTTACTAGCGCTCTGACCAGTGTGCAACTCGGAAAGATAGAGAAGCT
>NC_027756.1:13667392-13668207 GCF_000695525.1 Brassica oleracea var. oleracea | reverse complement strand
GAAGAAAGGGACGCAGGCTACTGCCAACTGTTCGTCAAAACTCTCAACGAGCAAGCCCTAACCTGGTTTTCTCAGCTAGAAGAAAACTCCATCGGAAGCTTCCGCGACTTGTCAGCAGCTTTTCACCTACCCGAGTACAAACCCGGCAGAGACCCAGTGGAACACATGACAGCTTTCAACATCGCGATGGCACGGGCTCGACTCCCCGACGAAGAAAGGGACGCAGGCTACTGCCAACTGTTCGTCAAAACTCTCAACGAGCAAGCCCTAACCTGGTTTTCTCAGCTAGAAGAAAACTCCATCGGAAGCTTCCGCGACTTGTCAGCAGCTTTTCTCAAGACTTACATTATGTTCACCAAGCGCAGCGCTACCGCCTCTAGCTTTTGGAATCTCAACCAAACCAAAGACCAAAGCCTCCACGACTACATGGAGAAGTTCAAAGCTGTAGTCTCGAGGATTGAAATTCCAGACGGCATCGCCATCGACGCCTTGCGGAACACGTTGTGGGTTCGTTCTAAATTTCGAGAGGATTTATACCAAACCCAACTACGTCGCTCCAGGATGCTATCGCGCGATCTGACAATTTCATCTGAATGGAAGAAGATACTAACGCCATTCTCAGCAAGATGAACGCACCAAAAGCTCCAGCGGCTAAAAATGCAAACACGCGACAAGAACCGCGCCAGCATGCTCCAATCGATAAAAACGGCCGCAAAGACGGATACATGTATGTCGTCAACGAGAACAACGTGCTGGTTTCAACTCTCGTAGTCCGTGGAGAAGGATGGAACAAGTGGGTAAGGGAGCTCGATTCG
>NC_027756.1:13667081-13667266 GCF_000695525.1 Brassica oleracea var. oleracea | reverse complement strand
CCTTAGCAAGTGGCGACTTCAAGTTCGAACCCCTAAAGGCTAAGCCGAAGAACGGCAAGAGCTGGAGCAAGAATAAAGAAAGGAGAGCCCAGCGCAAAGCTACATGCAAAGGTCGACATAGCGAAACTCAACGACGAGATGACGAGGAGGATGCTCCGAAGAGTAACGGCGAGGCAGACTCCTCA
>NC_027756.1:13666506-13666851 GCF_000695525.1 Brassica oleracea var. oleracea | reverse complement strand
ACTTGAATGGCGACCTTAGGGATAAACTCAACGCAGGAGCATGCGATCTCCAAATCCGCCTCAATCGTTCGAAGCCCACTGACCTCCGGAGGCGTTTGGAGCAAACTAAGATGTCAAGTAATGCCGCTCCGTCATAAAAAAACGACAGCAGCGTACCAACCGATTTACGCGCCTTCTTAGACTCCAAGCAGGTACAAACGCGACGTCAACTAAATGTCATCATGGGTGGTTTGCCTCCTTGCGGCAACTCTGTTTGCTCCGTTAAGGATTACCGCCGACAGGTCGCGACTTCGCCGATATGGCCGACTAGACCGCCAAATCACCCTCCGATAACCTTTTCGCCGG
>NC_027756.1:13662176-13666412 GCF_000695525.1 Brassica oleracea var. oleracea | reverse complement strand
ATCTCGACGACATCAAACCATCCTCCAGAACATTAACCGGCTTCAACGGATCCTCCGAAACAATACTGGGAACAATCCGCCTTCCGGTACGTGCATGTGGAGTCACTCGGACTGTCAAGTTTGCCGTTGTAAGCACGAAGGCTCCTTACCACGCCATACTTGGAATCCCCTGGATACACTCGATGCAGGCCATTCCATCTACTTATCACCAGTGCGTCAAGTTCCCCGGTACGGACGGAAATATCAAAACACTGCAAGGAGATCAAAAAGCCGCTAGGGAACTCCTAGTCGCCACAGTTAAACTCCAACGATCGTCTTTATTGGTTAACTCCATTTCTCCTCCAACCTATAAAGCCTGCTCCCAGGAAGGCGAAATTTTCGAGTTACCTATTGACGATACCGATCCAAGCCGGACCGCAAGGATTGGTGCGTACCTGTCTGTAGAAATGCAGCGGTCAGTTCTCGACTTTCCCAAGGCAAATGTGTCCACATTCGCGTGGTCCATGTCAGACATGAAAGGAATTGATCCGGCCATAATAACTCACGAACTAAACGTCAATCCGACAGAAGCGACGCAAGCTCGGTCCAGATAGGTCAAAGGCTGTAAACGAAGAGGTCGACCGGTTGCTCGGCGCTGGCTCAATTGCTGAGGTACGCTACCCTGAGTGGTTAGCAAATCCAGTAGTCGTCAAAAAGAAGAACGGGAAGTGGCGCGTCTGCGTCGACTTCACAGACTTAAATAAAGCCTGCCCAAAGGACAGCTATCCTCTTCCCAACATCGACCGTTTAGTCGATTCCACGGCTGGAAACGAGATGCTCACCTTCATGGACGCTTTCTCTGGGTACAACCAAATCATTATGCACCCCAACGATCGTGAAAAAAATGCATTTATCACAGATAGAGGAACCTACTTCTATAAGGTCATG
The DNA here is from genome assembly GCF_000695525.1 of Brassica oleracea var. oleracea. Taxonomy (NCBI): domain Eukaryota; kingdom Viridiplantae; phylum Streptophyta; class Magnoliopsida; order Brassicales; family Brassicaceae; genus Brassica; species Brassica oleracea. The sequence continues at coordinate 13,665,485 of NC_027756.1, read as the reverse complement.
CCATTCGGTTTGAAGAACGCAGGAGCAACCTACCAACGGCTTGTGAAAAAAATGTTCGCAGACAAGCTGGGCGTCACCATGGAAGTATACATCGACGATATGCTTGTCAAGTCGCTACACGCTGCTGATCACCTCTATCACTTGAAAGATTGCTTCGAAACCCTCAACAAATACGGCATGAAACTGAACCCAGGAAAGTGCACGTTCGGGGTTTCCTCAGGCGAGTTCCTTGGATACATAGTCACGCAGCGGGGAATCGAAGCCAACCCAATGCAGATCTCCGCGGTTCTGAACCTTCTGAGCCCAAAAAACAGTAGAGAAGTGCAACGGCTTACGGGTAGGATAGCTGCACTCAACCGGTTCATCTCCAGATCCACCGACAAATGCTTGCCATTCTACGACCTCCTCCGAGGTAACAAAAGGTTTATCTGGGATGAGAAATGCGAGGAGGCATTTATCCAACTCAAGCATTATCTGACAACACCACCCGTTCTCGCCAAGCCAGATGTTGGCGACTTTCTATCTCTTTACGTCGCAGTATCACAAGCAACAGTCAGTAGTGTTCTAATAAAAGAGGATCGTGGTGAGCAAAAGCCAATCTTCTACACGAGTAGGCGCATGACCGGACCAGAAACGCGAAACCCAACTCTGGAGAAGATGGCACTAGCAGTCGTCGAAGCGGCGAGAAAGCTTCTCCCTTACTTTCAGTCACATTAGGTTGAAGTATTAACCGACCAGCCCCTCCGAACGATACTTCAAAATACAAAAAGGCCCGGAAGACTAACAAAGTGGGCTATCGAACTCGGTGAGCTTGATATCACTTACAAGAACAGGACTGCAGCAAAATCTCAGGTTCTCATACTTCTTAATCGAATTGGCCCCGGAGTTAGAGCAAGATCTCACACTCCCAAACCCAAACTGGACACTGCATGTCGATAGATCTTCGACTAACAGGGGTGCAGGTGCTGGAGTTCAACTGCAATCCCCGACCGGCGAACTGATCAGGCAGTCTTTTAGCTTCGGCTTTCTAGCCTCGAACAACGAAGCAGAATACGAATCTTTGATCGCTGGACTCCGCTTAGCAAAAGCTGTCAAGGCCAAACGACTAAGCGCCTACTACGACTCGCAGTTAGTCACCAATCAGTTTAGCGGCGATTACGATGCCCGCAACGATCGGATGGACGCCTACCTCAAGACAGTACAGGGATTAGCTGCAGAGTTCGAATTCTTCGAACTCGTCAAAGGTCCCAGAGGAGAAAACGTATGCGCCGACGCCCTTGCAGCCCTTGGAAGCAAGCTTCATGACCAAGTTAAACGAACTATTCCAATACACCGCATTGAGAAGCCGAGCATTGATATCTCGATGGACCAAACCACCATCATAGCCCCAATCGCCGAAACCGACACTCTCGTTACTAATGAATTCGGCCCCGACTGGCGAACTGAGTTCATCGACTATCTCTCAAAGGGGGAACTTCCAAACCCTAGCTATGTCCTGATCAGACACTTAGCCTAAGGACCAAACGGTCGCGAGTCACATGTGCCCAAAGAGAACTGACCGACGAAACAGAGTGAATCTTTAACCTTTTCTCGACTAAACGCGTAACGGATTAGCTACCCATTTTCTCGATAATCTTTGAGAAAACGTGTAAAAAGAACCTTCTACTCTTAGACTCAGTCTCTTGTTTTCAAAGTAGAAAAACGCGTCTAGACGTTATCTCAATCGAAACACGACAAGAACTGAACAAAGTCTCTTAGCGGGTTGTGTCGTTATCTATTTGCAAAAGCCAAAGGTCAAGGATCTATTGTCTCTAGGCGAACATATCGCGAGACTCTAAAGATAACTGAAATTCACTTAGACAAATTGCAAGTACAGATTGGGAATACAACAACCCGCAAATCTAAAAGTCTGCTTGAAAACAGCGACTTGCCGATAAAATGAAAGTACGCCTAGTAATACAACAACAGGGTCTATCAAGACCACAAATACAAAAAGAATAAAGAAGACACAGATAAAGAGTCAAGGTGCAGAATCTTGACCGACCTCCTCTGGCGTCCCAAGAGCAAAAGGACCGACTGGGTCTTCGGTAGAAGCAACAGTCGGGTCTTCCACCCGAGTAGGAATAGAGACAAGAGAGTCCACAGCAGGAGGGTCCTTCCCAGGGACCTCCTCCAGGTTCTCGTTCTCTGGCCGTTCACCAGGGCCACCTCCCTCCGGAACCCCGACGTGCTCAGCCTGGACCAACTGTGAATCGACCAATGGCTCCTCCGATGGCTCCTCGGTAATTTCGAGCGAGGTGATGAGCTGAGAAATGCAGAATCTTGACCGACCTCCTCTGGCGTCCCAAGAGCAAAATGACCGACTGGGTCTTCGGTAGAAGCAACAGTCGGGTCTTCCACCCGAGCACCCTTGCAGCCCTTGGAAGAAAGCTTCATGACCAAGTTAAACAAACTATTCCAATACACCGCATTGAGAAGCCGAGCATCGATATCTCGATGGACCAAACCACCATCATAGCCCCAATCGCCGAAACCGACACTCTCGTTACTAATGAATTCGGCCCCGACTGGCGAACTGAGTTCATCGACTATCTCTCAAAGGGGGAACTTCCAAACCCTAGCTATGTCCTGATCAGACACTTAGCCTAAGGACCAAACGGTCGCGAGTCACATGTGCCCAAAGAGAACTGACCGACGAAACAGTACTCCTCAAATGTATCCACGGCGAAGAAACGGTCAGGGTTATGGCCGAAACACACGAAGGCGCTGGAGGAAACCATTCGGGCGGACGAGCATTAGCAATTAAAGTGAGAAGCCTAGGCTTCTTCTGGCCGGCGATGAACGCAGATTGCGAGTCCTACGCCCGAAGCTGCGACAAATGCCAACGGCATGCACCAAGCATCCATTGTCCAACTGAAATGTTACGAACGACAGTCGCGCCGTACCCGTTCATGCGATGGGCAATGGATATCATAGGACCTCTTCCATGCTCCTGCCAGCGGCGTTTCATTCCCGTCCTCACTGATTACTTCACCAAATGAATCGAAGCTGAGGCCTACGCTCAAGTCACCGACAAAGAAGTCCGTGGGTTTGTTTGGAAAAACATCATCTGCCGCCACGGTCTACCGTACGAAATCGTTACTGATAATGGATCACAGTTCATGTCGGGCAACTTCAAGGAGTTTTGCAGCAAATAGAACATTCGTTTGAGCCCCTCTACCCCTCGTTACCCACAGGGAAACGGCCAAGTGGAATCCTCCAACAAGCTCATCATCGACGGCATTAAGAAACGTTTAGACCTGAAAAAGG
>NC_027756.1:13661653-13662125 GCF_000695525.1 Brassica oleracea var. oleracea | reverse complement strand
GAGGGTCGACCAAATCGACACCTTTCTCTCTTGCATACGGTTTCGAGGCTATGGCTCCCGTAGAAGTTAACGTTTCCAGCCTCCGACCCTCGAAAATGCCCCAGTACGTCGAACTCAACAAGGAGATGCTGCTTGATGCCCTCGATGAAATTGAAGAACGACGGGACCAAGCTCTGTTGCGAATCCAAAACTATCAACATCAGATAGAGAGTTACTACAACAAAAAGGTCCGAGCCAGACCCCTTGAACTCGGCGACTTTGTCATGCGCAAAGTGTTCGAGAACACTAAGGAGCTGAACGCCGGCAAACTCGGCGCTAGGTGGGAAGGACCTTACAAAATCATCAAAGTTGTGAAACCAGGAGTCTACCGACTTCAAACGTCAAGCGGAGAAGAAGTGCCTAGAGCATGGAACTCAATGCATCTAAGACGCTACTACTCTTAAAAAAAAAAAAAAAAAAAAAAAAAAAAAAG
>NC_027756.1:13655974-13656537 GCF_000695525.1 Brassica oleracea var. oleracea | reverse complement strand
AGCAGAATCTTGACCGACCTCCTCTGGCGTCCCAAGAGCAAAAGGACCGACTGGGTCTTCGGTAGAAGCAACAGTCGGGTCTTCCACCCGAGTAGGAATAGAGACAAGAGAGTCCACAGCAGGAGGAGGAGGAACATCTCTATTCCCGACTTCATTGGTCTTCTCTTCCTCGACGGGCTGCAACGACGACGTCTCCTCGACTCTATCGTCTTCCTCCACTTCACCTTCTCGTCCTTCAGAAGAAGAATCCGAGACAAGGACAGGATCCTCGATGCCCACGTTCCCGGTCTCTTCCTCTTGAACCGGAGTGTTGCCCATCTCAGGGTTGTCCTTCCCGGGGACCTCCTCCAGGTTCTCGTTCTCTGGCTGTCCACCAGGGCCACCTCCCTCCGGGACCCCGACATGCTCAGCCGGGACTGATGTGACATCGACCAATGTCTCCTCCGATGGCTCCTCGGTAATTTTGAGCGAGGTGATGAGCTGAGAAATCGTCCTCGGTCCAATCAAATCTACGTTTGATCCATAAGGATCAAACGACGCTCTAAACCTGTCCTCGACGAAAC
>NC_027756.1:13653146-13654484 GCF_000695525.1 Brassica oleracea var. oleracea | reverse complement strand
AGCTGTAACAAAACCAAAGTCAAAATCTTGTTCTTTGTTTCGACTCCGATCGAGTAAATACCGATTGTCGAACCCAACAGCTCCCGTACCTCCAGCAGGGGGTGCGCGGACACTCACGTTCCATCTCCTAGCTATGTCCTGATCAGACACTTAGCCTAAGGACCAAACGGTCGCGAGTCACCTGTGCCCAAAGAGCACTGACTGACCAAACGGAGTGAATCTTTAACCTTTTCTCGACAAAAAGCGTAACGAATTAGCTACCCATTTACTCGATAGTCTTTGAGAAAACGTGTAAAAAGAACCTTCTACTCTTAGACTCAGTCTCTTGTTTTCAAAGTATAAAAACGCGTCTAGACGTTATCTCAATCGAAACACGACAAAAACTGAACAAAGTCTCTTAGCGGGTTGTGTCGTTATCTATTTGCAAAAGCCAAAAGTCAAGGATCTATTGTCTCTAGGCGAACATATCGCGAGACTCTAAAGATAACTGAAATTCACTTAGACAAATTGCAAGTACAGATTAGGAATACAACAACCCGCAAATCTAAAAGTCTACTTGAAAACAGCGATTTGCCGATAAAATGAAAGTACGCCTAGTAATACAACAACAGGGTCTATCAAGACCACAAATCCAAAAAGAATAAAGAAGACACAGATAAAGCGTCAAGGTGCAGAATCTTGACCGACCTCCTGTGGCGTCCCAAGAGCAAAAGGACCGACTGGGTCTTCGGTAGCAGCAACAGTCGGGTCTTCCATCCGAGTAGGAATAGAGACAAGAGAGTCCACAGCAGGAGGCGGAGGAACATCTCTATTCCCGACTTCATCGGTCTTCTCTTCCTCGACGGGCTGCAACGACGACGTCTCCTCGACTCTATCGTCTTCCTCCACTTCGCCTTCTCGTCCTTCAGAAGAAGAATCCGAGACAAGGACAGGATCCTCGATGCCCACGTTCCCTGTCTCTTCCTCTCGAACCAGAGTGTTGCCTATCTCAAGGTTGTCCTTCCCAGGGACCTCCTCCAGGTTCTCGTTCTCTGGCTGTCCACCAGGGCCACCTCCCTCCGGGACCCCGACATGCTCAGCCGGGACTGATGTGACATCGACCAATGTCTCCTCCGATGGCTCCTCGGTAATTTTGAGCGAGGTGATGAGCTGAGAAATCGTCCTCGGTCCAATCAAATCTACGTTTGATCCATAAGGATCAAACGACGCTCTAAACCTGTCCTCGACGAAACAAGAAGGGAGAACCAGCGGAGAAAGAGTGAGGTCGCTATCAGACAGCGGACCTACACAAAACTTCGTAGCCTCTGCCTCGTAGAGTTTCTCCTGCTCGGCAAAAAC
>NC_027756.1:13650465-13652534 GCF_000695525.1 Brassica oleracea var. oleracea | reverse complement strand
TAAGGCCGCGTCAGCAGCGTTCGCGTCGGAGGTAGAAGGACGGGGCTCTGCCTCAACAGACCTCTTAGTTCTCTTCCTCGGGTGACCATCTGATGCCGCCCCGACTAAAACGGCCTCTTGCCCTTCTGCCCTGCCACGAGACCTTTTTCTCCCATCCTTCTTTTTTTTGGACTTCGAACCCTCGGAAGTTGCATCGATGGAAGCAGACTCTTCGGGAGGAACCTCGTCAGTCGCTCCCACCTTAGTCATTTTGGTCTTTTTCTTCTTCTTGGGACCAGAAGTAGAAGTCTCTGCCTTGCCCCCCTGATCGGTTGCAATAGGGCCCTCCTCTCTGGAGGCTCCTTCTCTGGAGGCCCCTTCTCGGGAGGTTCCACCACCTTCAGAAGTGACGTCAACTCCGGAGTTAGACGGTCCCTGAGGATCGACTTTAGTCGACTTCTTCGGGAGCCGTTGTAATTTTCTTTTTAACAGAGCGCTTAGATCCGAAACTCCGTCCATTTCTCTGGCTTTGTCGAGAAGTCTCTGTTTTTTGCGAGTTAACAAAGGGAGGCGCGATTTGCGAGGACCTAGAACGCAAGGAAGCCTCGACTCCCAATCAACTGCAAAAGCAGAGAATCAACATGAAAAATCGCAAAAGGAAACTCGAGTTGGCCCTAAAAACAATCAGCAGGCTTACCTCTAGCGATCCTAGCTTGCTGACGACGTATCCACTCCCGACTAAGATCCGGCCAACAAAGATGACTATGCGCCGCGATCGCTTGAGCACTTTCGAAAAACTTCTCGGGGTAGGCGATCGTATTCGGATGACGAACTGCAAATACAAGGATAAGAAAAGTTAGGACTAACGACTAAAACGAAACTCCAACAGACGAGTCTCTACCGAGTTGCCGGTTCCACAGAACGCATGTTCATCAGATTTCACAAAGAAATACGCGCGTTGCCAATCCTGCGTCTTATTTGGATGACCGGTCAGGATGTTGTAGTTCGAACGCATTTTCACCGAGAAGATCCCGTTTGGCTCCGCCTTCGTGAAAGTCAACTCCTCGAAGACCCTCACGCTCTTCGAGATGTCCATCTCAGCTGCCATTACCATTAGCATGATGGCTATTCGCAACGACCCGTTCAAAAGTTGAGAAATGGCAATGTCTCGGCGGAATGCGTAGGACGTCACTAACCGGGGAATCGGGAACCATAGCTTCGTATGATCCCCGAAATAGGACTCATACACGCATTTGTAACCAACCAGAGGCGACCAGGGACGCTGCTCGGCAGACGGGATGATGTAAGTAACGCCAGCACCACCCTTAACAGATTTATCACGGTATGATGAGAAGCAGAAGATCCAAACACGTTCCCCCACGACTGAGCCCGCAGGGCCCGTAGCAGTCCGGGTGGCAGCGGAGCAAGCTCTTCGAAGATCCCACCAGGATGGTAAACAGTTGGGCGACAGTCTATCTGGTCGAAACAAACTCTCTCGCGGACCTGTCTCAAAGGAGTCGGAGACCGATCAGACTCATCAGTGTCGCCACGTTCGGAGCCAGTCGCAGTATCGCCTTGATCTCTTCCTCTATCCTCACTTCCGCTCGCATCTGTCGCCACGTTTGGAACCAGTTGCAGTATCGCCTTGATCTCTCCCTCTATCCTCACTTCCGCTCACATCACTGCTCCCGACTTCAACACGATCGGCGTCTTCATCACGAATCATCCTATGAGCATCAGTGACCAAAAGACGCTGAGATAGAGTCATGTTTTCCGTGTCCCGAAGAGCATCGCGATGAATCAAGTCGAAATCGTCCAGAGGACTACCGGTCGCCGACACATCTCTGGTCGGACTCGGAGAATCTGCGACGTCCTTCCCTTTCTCTTCTCGCGACAATCGACTTCTCGGAGGCATGTTCCTTAATTCAGGGGACGACTACAACTGCCGAACGATACCAACGAGTCTATACGAAGAAAAACCTATCTAGAGAGAGAAAGCAAAAGTAGAGAGAATGGAGCGAGAACGGAATACCTGAATCTGCAGAGAAGAATGACGAAAGCAAAGGAGAGAGGTCTATTTATAGCAAAAA
>NC_027756.1:13636767-13650381 GCF_000695525.1 Brassica oleracea var. oleracea | reverse complement strand
TTCTCGCTTGACCCGGTTTTCAATCAAGTAGTCAGACCAGAATCAATTCCTGGTCTCGATTTACAGGTTGTCAGGTTAACCAGCAAAAACCGATCCCCGTCGTTTTATCCAAGATGATCTATCACCCGAGTAAAACTGTATCCCACTATAAAAGTGAGTCAAGGCAAGCGCTACTCTGAGCGACCAGAGACACCTACAGAACATCACGCGACTAAAAGCGCATACCGACGACTAAACGGGAAGGGTTATCCCTTGTATTAGAGCCTGCTATCCGAATAAACCTGACCCACAAATTCACTGAGACCGCCATGTCGCTCACAAGTGAACTGGAGGGGGACTTATTGTAGGAGATGGATTACACCCCTCCACAAGGCCCATCGAATAACAGGCCATAATCCAGCAAGTTGGATCAGTTTGGTCGGCTCGGCGGCCAAACGTATCGGCTCGATCATAGAGTGCTTTTACCCGGTCGAGTAAGCCGACCAGAAGTACTCTCATTCAAACAATTGGCGCCCACCGTGGGGCTGACTAAAGTAACGTTCTAGATCTCATGGTTCAAGAGGACGCCACCTTCGGCGCTCCGGTGGGACTTTTGGACCATCAAACAGACTGAGCGGCTAGATCTAGGGTTTTTAGGCGATCTCTTTGATCTTGTTACTCTTCGATCTTGTTGCTCTTTTATCTTCCTGTCACTCTTGTAACCCTTCAGACCAAATCTAAGTAAAACGTCTTTAGTCATCCCATTTCTGACTTCTTTCATCTTAGTCGACTGGATCCCGTTGAAACATGCATCATCAAGGTTCTCGGTCAAGATCAATTCAACAAATGATAGAGATCAAAGCATTCAAGCCGGAACATTTAGGCTTTAACAGAAACAATGTTGGTAACCACTAATTTAAACTCCTTTTTTTGCTTATAAATATTTTAGAAATGAAGAATGAGAAAGTTGTCAGCACAATTCCCATCACACATTGTTTCTTAGCGCCCAAGGAACACAGATTGTGTCATCTCATTGACGGTGATCAAAGCATTAGGCATGGATTGGTCATCTCTTGTGTGCACTACAAATGTGGGCTGTTTTGGAGGTGGGAGATCTGATGTTGTGGTGAGCATAGACAGCAACTCAAGTGTGTTGGGCCTGTCTGCAGGTTGGTGTTGAACACAAAGAAGACCAATCTGAACACACCTTCCAACCTCACATGGGGGACATGAGTCGGCAACATCTTGGTCCAGAAGATCAGTACCTCTGTTTTCATAGCAAAATTCCCATGCCTGTTGTGGTCTCAAAACAAGCGAATATAATAGCAAGAAACGATTTAAAACAGGCAGTTGAATCTCTGATGGGAATCAAATAACTAACGTATCACTTACATATGCAAGAAGGTTTTTTCCGTCGTAGCTGAATCTTGAGATCTTCTCTCCGCTAACGAATTCTAACAGCAGAACTCCGAAGCTGTAAATATCGGATTTCTCAGAGAACGCCCCGGTCCATGCATACTCAGGAGCCATATATCCTCTGCACATTTATCAAATGGAATATGATTATAACTATAAATCCTAGTTAATAATGTTTTTCAAGACAGATTCTTACAGAGTTCCTACAACCCGGCGAGTGTTGTCCAGATATTCGGTTCCTTGATACATCCGAGCTAGTCCAAAATCTGATATTTTTGGGTTCATCTTCTCATCCAGAAGAATATTGCTCACTTTCAGGTCTCGGTGAATGACTCTGAGGCGTGAGTCACGGTGGAGATAGAGAAGTCCACGTGCAATACCTTGGATGATATTGAATCTCTTAGGCCAGTCAATCTCAACTTTTTTTCTTGAATCTAAGCAATAATAAAAAGTAAACACTATGAGAGAAAAGTGTTGTACACAAAGAGAAAAACTGCTAACAGGAAAATAATGTGGCAAAAAAAAGACTTGCCAAAGAGAAACGTATCAAGGCTTTTGTTCAACATGAACTCATAAATCAATATCCTCTCTTCTTCTTTGATGCAGTATCCCAAAACCCGGACTAAGTTTTTGTGTTGTAGTTTTGAGATGAGTACTATTTCATTCAGAAACTTCTCTTTGCCCTGTCCAGAGCTGCTAGAAAGCCGTTTTACAGCAATTTCTTTTCCATCTTGCAGCTTTCCCTAGAAGAAAGAATGTAAGGTCATCTAAAGAACATAAACAGAGAATAGTAGAAAAGCAAAAAGGAAAAAATGTTTCTGACCTTGTACACAGAACCAAATCCACCTTGTCCGATTTTGTTTGATAGACTGAAATTATTAGTGGCAGTTTGTATAGTATTTATCTCAAATAAATCTAAACCTGGTACATCTTTTGGTTTCAAATCATTCCTCCATACATCCTTTGATGTATGAGCTGAAATTAGAGTGAACTGGTGTATTAGTGGTTAACATAGTAATCATATGGTGGTTAAAGAACTTGTCTGAGGGTGCCGATTTAGTGCAAATCCTATGTAGTCGAAATGCTCAATTTTATTATATTTTGAGTATTGATCATTTTGTTGACAAACTATAGATAGTAAAGTCATTAAATGTGTTACCATTATGTTCCACTCTGCATCTCCAGAAACCAAACGCAGCGAAGCCCAAAATAACAAAAAATGCTCACTGTACTAGCAATGATTGTCTTCTTGCTCTTATTTCCATCTTTGAAATATAGGGCAACACATTAAGCAATAAGTCATACCTAGCTCAATAACATTGAAGTAGAAGATAAAAGAAGACAAAGTTACTTGAAATTATCTTCTAAGCCTTACTTAGTTCAGAAGGTGCAAGACGAATAGAAAGAAGCTCCCCTCCCACAGAAAATTGCACTGCGTCCATTAATTCTTGATTCCACACCAAGCACCCAATTCCACTAATATAAGAAAAAGCCAAACAAGAACAATTGTGGAGGCAAATTTGGTAGCATTCTTCAAAATCCACTGAATTTGCAAATTCGTAAAAGTCTGGAGGCTTTATGTTGGCAACAGGATAGAACACATTTGCATCTTTACTAGTAGAGTTTCTTCAACAAAGTAGTTCAGTTTGCCTCACACAACCACCGGTCCAGTTTCCTCTTTTCCACTCCTCGGTGTATTTTTGTTCAAACCCTTTAAAACATTTACACTTTGGAGGAACGGAACTAACACACAATCCAAAAGGTCCACATGCATCGTAAGAATCACACGAATGAGCTGGAGTCTGATAGTTAAATTCCCAGGTCGTTCCATTATGCCGAAACACCTCCAATGATCCCTCTGATGTTAAAACTATACGTGAAAGATTGTAGTCTTTTTCAGAATATGAAAAGTACCCTGACCCATTTACATCCTGGTGTAGGCTGAATGGACTTGTGAATGATTCATCCATTAGAGGTAGGCCAGTGAACCTTGTTTTAGCCCATGGACCGCTTCTCCAGTAAGGCGTCGAGCCTTTCATAATAAACCCTTGTGATGGAACTTGCGGTGTAATCTGAGCCACAAAGTCTCCAGGAGATGGATCATTATAACTTTTCCACGAAGTCAAAAATCGCTTCTCGCCAGTAGCCAGGTTATACATCAGGAAAGAGGACTGTAGCAGAATATCGCCAAGATGGTCAAAGCTTTGCCATAGAGTTCTTTCTGAAATGTTATCTACGACAATAATATTCCCGCTGTCTGAAAGCTCCACATGAGACCGGTTAGAGGCAAAAGTTACTCCACTGGACCACACAATACCATGTTTTCCATCAAATAAAAGAAGACTTCCGTTGCTGCTTATAGATAGATTTGCCATGGAGTCTGTAACAGGCTTTTCTCTATTGGCCACCCACACAACCACCCGGGGAGTGGTATCTTTGAACCAGATTCCAACATATTGATTCTTAGTATTATTAGGACTGAAGAACCCCAACTCATAAACCTCATTAGAGGATCTTAGAGTTTGGTTTATTAACAAAGGACTTGTTGGCGTTATAGTTGCATAGCAAAAACTTAAGAGCATGGTCAATAAAAGCAAAGAAGCAAAGAAACAAAACCTCGCCATTTCTTTGTGTGTTCTTGTGGCTCCAAGAATTATCTTTTCAGTTTAGTGTAAGAAGAGAACATGAATGGAAGAGTAAGCGAAGAAAACATATTCAAGGACTTAATAAGAATTATTGTAAATGACCTCCAGACAATGTTGACCACAGAGCCCATCTTACAAGATTCTGCATTACATTATGCACAACAAACATAAACAATGCTTTATAATAAAGACAACTTGTAGTATTCGTGTTAACCAGTTTGACCCGAAGGATTGAAACAAGAACGCCAACCGTTTACCCAATCAACCAAGCACATTTGATTTCAATGGAAAAATTGTTTCCTCTGTAGCTCGTCAAATCAGGAATCAGTGAGAAGTAGACATCTACAATCTGAACCAGTTTAAAAGATGCAACTGGGTAGCTTCATCTCTTGCGTAAGCCTAATAAATACATAAATATCCAAGACCAAGATAAATCGACTAAAGACCAATAGAGAAAACAATTGACCTATACAATCTTTTATATCTTCAGCATCATCTATTTTATCTGATCTTCCAGACTACTTTTCTCTTCTGGTAGATAGAGCAGCTTTTGAAACATAACATTTAACACCATGTACATTGGTCTTTCTTATTCAACACCCCATTTTTATTTTCTAACAATCCACCTCATTGTTTTCTTCTTCCACGTAATACAATAATACACATAAAATTTTTATACTGTATCTTTTTCTAAAAATCAACTAAAATTGCAATTAAAAGTTATATGTCCAAATTAAATGAAACAAGTCTCTATTAGTAAAACACAAAAATAATAAATTTTGATATAATATGTAAATAAATAAATTAATTTGCTATAAAATAATTGATATGAAAAATTAAAGATGTAAAAAGAAAGTCTCAGCAATTTAAATCACTGATAAAAAGGTAACATGTTGCTCTGGTAGACCCCATTTTTTAGTTTCAACATGTTAAAAACTATCAACAACACCAATTAATCCACCTAGTTTTTTCTTTTTCTTTTTCAACGTCTCCATTAAAAGCATTCAACATTTGAAATAAATGATTAAACATACCCATTGTAAATAGTCTAAAAGTGACTATTAAACTAACTTCTACCGTCTGGATTTTAGGGGGGAATAATCTACCGTCTAGTATGACCATATAAAAATATTTTTCTACCTGACACGGTTATCGAAGACCTAACGTTCTATCATCTTCCGACGTCGGTGGAGCATATGCTCGCCGGCGTCGCCTCCTGTCTCCTTTCCCTTTGTTCTTCTCATTTCCTCTCTTTCTTTTTGCTTCCCACTTTGTTTTCTCGCACAATTGTTTCTCTTCTTTTTGTGTTTACTCTGGTTTTAGAGCGCCAGTCAGATCTACATGTGTTTCTACGTCTGAAGCGGACTGGTCGCTGCTATCTCTCTTTTCCGGCCTTGAGGTGGTCGTCTGCCATGGAGGCTCGTGCCTCTTCAGTATGTCGGCTTTATACCACCGGATCTGATATTTTCTCGGGAAACTCCCGAAGATCTTCCACCATATCTACCACCCATTGTCGCTGTTCCTATGCAGTAGCAGCTCTCGAATCAGACTCCTCTGTTACGATTTCTCTGACCCATATACCAGTGATAAGAAGATTCATACAAGGCTGGGACAGTCATCTTCTGGAATCGAGCGCTTCAGTTTTACGGATCTCCTCAGACTTGTCTCAGAGCTGCTCCACCGTCTCCCTCCATGTTCTTCCCGGCGACGGCTTATTCCCAGACAACTCCATGGTAACCCTAATGGGCCTAGTGGGCTTCACTTACTATTATCTTTGTGTTATGGGCTTTTGCATTGAAATTTTCTTAGTGGGCCTTGGCTTATTATTTGATTCGCTCTATGATCGGGAATCATTAGCTTGCGTTTGGTGTTCTGGTTCTTCCTTCGGTAAAAAGAATATTGTTCCTTCATTGACCTCCTTTTGGGAGAGCCAAATTTTACTTTCCTCCCTTCGGGAGAGATCACTACTACCATCATCTCTTTTGGAAGAGATCTTCACGCCTCCACTTTCCCTCTATATGAGAGGTGAACCGTTTCCGGTGTCCAAACCGGTACTACTCTCCTCCTTTATGGAGCGAGTCTTGAAAAGCTCATTGGCTTTAGCCTTGCGAGCGTTTATTGACCATTCAATGGTTTTGGGTTTAAAGAAAGTTGATTCCAAATCTGCTATCCTCCAAATCTCAATATATCGAAGTCTCGAGGACTGGATTTCTTTAGTTGAAGATGTGGTGGCTGCTTGTGTTTTGTCTACAGCTTCAGACAGTGGTTCTAGATCTCTGAACATGTTCTCAGATGCTTGTGGCCTTGCCTCCCTATTCACCTCACAGGAATTGGTATACTGCTGTGTATACACCCCCCTAATTCTAGTAGAAGTTGAAGACTTTGGTCTTGATTGACAAAGCAATAAAATACACATTATGTTCATTATTATCCCAATCAACTATGATTATAACTAATAAATATATTTATCTTTTTTAGAAATAAAAAAATTGTATATCATTTATATGATAGTTATATATATGAATCATTTAGTGATCTACCAATCATCTTATTAAATACATTTATGAAAATATACTGATTTTGTAGCATACTACTTTTGTAGCATATTGTTACGGTTTTGTCATCAACTTTACCAATCAAAAATTTAGGGGTTATAAATATTTCAGTATAGATTTAAGAGTCAATTAGCTAAATAATCACAAAGAAATTGAAAATTAAGTGAATACACATGATGTGATAAGTTGTATGTGTATCAACTAAGGTATCATGTTGTGAGATTTAGGGTATTGAGTTAATTAAGGGAAAAGTTATGTATATCGGATGCAATTTCACTAGATTTAATATGTTTTTTTTGTTTTATAATTTGGGCATCATTAAATTTATGTATATTATTTTCTTACAACTTGGGGGTAAATGCCAATATTTTATTGTACTGTGCTCATAAGTCATAACCAATGGTGTGTTTCCAGCGGGAATACAAGAAAGTTGTTAATTTCTTAGATAAAAATAAAACTAAATTTAAACCCTTTAACAAAAAAAAAAAACTAGATTTGTGACCTTTTACGGTTTAACTGAAAAAATTTACTTATCATTTTAGTCTGTGAAAATGTGACGCTTGAATTTAAATTTGTTTTTTTTTTTTTTTGTAAAACAATCACTGTAAAACTGATTCATGCTGAGGATTCGTTTGCTAAAAAATAAAGCCTATCTTTTTTATGAACATCTACCACAGTATATACATGAAATCAGAAATCTTAGATCCAATTGGCTTCATTCAACGTAAAGATTTTTTTTGATTGTGTGAGTTGGGTGGCAGATAAGGAATAACACCTAGAAAAAATCTCTTATCGTGTTGCCACGTGGACAGATATAGTTGGTGAATCAGATACTAATCTAATCTGAGCGAAACCAGTTGGGCTATTTCAAAACCACAAGTTCTGATGGACCGTGTTCCTTGAGCTCTTAACACTTCCCTTCAGACCATTACTGAACAATCATCGTCTCTTGGTGACAGAAGAGAAGAGTTAAGGTAAAGAGCGAAAAATGGCAGCACAGGCACTTGTCTCTTCTTCACTTACCTCCTCTGTTCAGACAGCTAGACAGATATTCGGCACAAAACCAGCTGTCTCCGTGAGGAAGACTTCCTTTGTTATTAAGGCTGCCTCAACTCCACCTGTCAAGGTACATTGTACTATCTGGTCTTCCCAAATTTTTCTGAACTGGATAATCTGATCCTTGTTTGTGTGTTTTGGTTTCAGCAAGGAGCAAACAGACCATTGTGGTTTGCATCTTCACAATCTCTGTCTTACTTGGATGGCAGGTAATTCCAAATATTTGATTTCTGTAAGCTTCATGATCTTCAAAATGTGTACGCTATATAACGAAAGTGATTCGTAACTGGGGAGATGTTGTGATTAATCTGCAGCTTACCTGGCGACTATGGATTCGACCCGCTTGGTCTGTCAGACCCAGAAGGTACTGGAGGTTTCATCGAGCCAAGATGGTTAGCCTACGGAGAGATCATCAACGGAAGGTTCGCTATGTTAGGTGCAGCTGGAGCTATTGCCCCTGAGATTCTTGGCAAAGCTGGTTTGATTCCAGCAGACACTGCCCTTCCTTGGTTCCAAACCGGTGTGATTCCACCTGCAGGGACATACAGCTACTGGGCAGACCCTTACACACTCTTTGTTCTCGAGATGGCTTTGATGGGATTTGCTGAGCACCGGAGGTTGCAGGATTGGTACAACCCAGGATCAATGGGCAAACAGTACTTCTTGGGCTTAGAGAAAGGTTTTGCCGGTTCGGGTGACCCGTCTTACCCCGGTGGACCTTTCTTTAACCCTCTTGGGTTTGGGAAAGACGAGAAGTCAATGAAGGAGTTGAAACTCAAGGAGGTCAAGAACGGTAGACTGGCTATGCTCGCAATCCTAGGCTATTTTGTGCAGGGACTAGTGACCGGTGTGGGGCCATACCAGAACCTTCTTGATCATTTGGCGGATCCAGTCAACAACAATGTCTTGACCAGCCTCAAGTTCCACTGAGATGATCTTCATATCATCCCATGTGTTTTATGTTGGACTCTCATTCTCTTGTATCCTACAGTCTTCGTATTGTAACACCCTTTGTAAACATATTATATCTTTGTAAGATATGAAAATGTCAATGGCCAAAAAGAAAAACTTCGAGGATTAATAGTTGGGTTTTCCAATAACCAAGGAAGTCAGTTACATATTTAAAAGATTATTGTGGAATATTTGCCTGTGGTGCTTGAAAAGTACTCATCTCAAATAAATATAAACAGATGCGTGCATCTAGACTATTAAAATTGAAGTACAACTAAAATTTAACTCTAATTTTTCTCTAATATTTAGAATCTTTGCCATTGGAATTAACTCTACAATTTTACTTTATAGTCTTTAACGGCATAAAAAGCCCATTAATTTTTTTGCATACCAACGACTTCTTTTGTATTTCTCATTAATTAATAACAATAATAACAAACCCCTATATTTAAGGTATGACATTAATAACAATAGTACAGATACCTCCAAAACAAGTTTTACAATATTATATTCCTACAATGTATATCTTCCACTTGCACCATATATATTTAATAAGAATAACTTATGTAATTTATGCCGACAAAAAAAAACTTATGTAATTTAGAACTTTGAATTTTATCACCATTAAATACACTATTAAATACTAATAATTTAGGGGTGGACAAAAAAAATCAAACCGAACCAAACCAAAAAGATTCATTGGAATCCAAACTATACCAAAGTATATGTCTAAATCATTTGATTGAAGGTTTTATCAACCCAAATAGTTCGGTTAGGTTCGGTTTTAAGACGAACCATCTAAACTATTAAAAGTGAAGTACAAATAAAACTTAACCCTAATTTTTCTCGAATATTTACGATCTTTGCCACTGGAATTAACCCTACAATTTTACTTCATAGTCTTTAACGGTATAAGAAGCCCATTAACTTTTTTGCATACCAACGACTTCTTTTGTATTTCGCATTAATAACAATAATAACAAACCCCTAAATTTAAGGTATGACGTTAATAACAATAGTAAAGATACCTGCAAAACAAGTTTTACAATACTACACGTTGTAGCATTTTATTATATTCCTACAATGTATATCATCCACTTGCACCATATATATTTAATAAGAATAACTTATGTAATTTATGCCTACAAAAAAAACTTAAGTAATTTAGAACTTTGATTTTTTATCACCATAAAATACACTATTAAATATAAACAATTTAGGGGTGGGCAAAAAAATCAAACCGAACCAAACCAAAACGATTCATTGGAATCCAAAATAAACCAAAGTATATGTCTAAATCATTTGGTTGAAGATTTTATCAACCCAAATAGTCCGGTTAGGTTTGGTTTTAAGCCGAACCAAAAAATGAAAGTGTTTCAATTAGATTAATTAAATATACTATTAATATTAAGATTTAATATATTTAACCATTTAACATAAACAACTAAATATAATTTATACATTTTACTTTTAAATGAAAAAATAAACACAACTAAAAATAAAATAAGAAAATATGAATCTCATACATTAATATCAAAACCAAAAAATTACGTAAGATATCTATATTATTAAAACTGAAATAACTCTTAAAACTAACTATTCTTTTATCCTAATAATTAAAACTTCCGCCATTGACTTAATAATTATTACTTTAACTATAAATCATTTATTTTGTTAAATTATTCTCTAACCAAACTTTCCATTATTTATATTCGGAATATGCTCTAATCAATTTTTACAAATCATTTTAAGTAACTATAAATCATTTTTGGATTATTCTCTGAGAAAAATTAATTTTCTCTAACGGGAATATTCTCTAATCAATTTGACAAACATATTTATTTAAAATGTGACATACAAACTTTAAATATTATATATGTATATTGTAATTTCTTTTCACATACAAAATATAATTTATAAATATTCTATTAAAACATATAAAATTATTTTCCAAATATTTTAAATAATTGGATGATTAATATCATTCATACATATATATTTAAATTATAAAAATAAAATAATTAAATTTTATGAAAACCATTTTCCTCAAAAGTAAACATAGAAACAAATGATTTGGCTTATAAAAGACTTAGAAACAAATCTATCTATTTTATTAAAGAAAAATTGAATTATTCGACATATATTTTGTTATGGAAAAGATTATTAAAAATATAAACATAGTAATTGGTATTTTATTTTATAAATAAATACATAAAAACTGTTAATGTAATTAAAATTACTTATTGGCGAATATGTTATATAAATTATCATTTTGATTGGTTTAGTATCCAACCAAAATATAAGCAACCTATAAATTACAGACAATTAAAAACCGTCGATGTATCACAAATATTATATACTATAGATCGAAAATAAACACTCTTTTGAAGCACATATGTGCAACCATTACATTTTTTTTAATGTAAAAAAGTTTATATGTTAATTCTATTAAAATAAATATCGGTGCGGGTGCACGGGTCAAACTCTAATATGTGTTAAAAGAAGAGGCAAACTGTCTCAGGCCCCTCTTCGTATGGTTAATTTTGGGGCCCCATTTTTTAGAATCAATTGGCCTAAAAAATTTATATATGTCTATTTTTATTAATATTTTTCTACAAATTTAATTGTATCATCCTTTTCCAGTCTAAATTTTATATATAGTTTTAGCTTTTGAATATTCACTTTTTAATTGTTTTCTCTATATGTTTTATTCTTCTTCATAGTTTTATCATATACTCTTCTTATTCATTTGTAATGTTGAATACTTTTATAACTTTGCAATGACAGTTTTTATTTTTTTTTACTAGCATGGGTGTGATTTTTTGGGGTCATCATATGTAAACGAACTTGATAAATATGTTTCTTTAACTATTTTCATATTTATGTTTACTAACTTCACAATCAGAAAAACAAATTAAATTTTATTAAGTCCCCGATTTTCAGAATTGCCATAGGCCCCACATAGTCTAGGCACGGCACTGAATATAAATCTGAGATATGTTGTGGTTTCAGATCATTAGTCCATGCATCCTTTTGATATAAGAGCTAGAAATTTTAATTAGAATTTCTGTGTCAGTTCTTAACGTCTCCAGTAATTTAGCCAAGTGAATATATTTATCACTTTTCTTGCTCTTTTTTATATGCTTAAATCGCAACAAGCGTGGGAATCTTGGTGTGAAGATGGATGAATTAATCTTTTGGACCACCATATTTTTGTTTCAAGTCACCCTTTAGAAGCTGGGAGATGTGTTCATATTGGTTTGCTATGTGTTCAACACCAACCTATAAAGAGACCCAACACACTTGAGTTGTCTATGCTCACCACAACATCAGATCTTCCATCCACCGCCACTTTACTTCATTATGCCAAAATTTGGTTTCTGCAGTCAGAGGATATATAAAACAGATTATACTCAAAGATCCCAAGCCAAAGACAAAGTATAAAAGAGAAACAATGATTTGAAAACAGATTCAACTCGACGCAAACTACAAAGCATGTCACGGATAACAAATCCAAATAGAATAGACAACCATTCTTCACAACGGATCTAGAAATTAGGGTTTCAGAGGTTTGAGTCTCAAGAAAACTGAAAAGTGACAAATATATAACAACAGCAATTATGCATAAATAAGCTGAAATGTACAAATACAATAACACTGTTTGCATATAAACTTATAAACATATTAACAAATCACTAATAATCATTGAGAAAATAAATCATCCCTTAAAGGAAAAATCCCTTAAGCTTATACTAATCTCATGCTGGTGAGTACGTATTTGTCCAGGTCCAGGAGGAAGCTCCAAAGATGAAGAAGAGGGCTTCATCTTCTCTGAATCTTCTTTTCTGAACCTAGAATGATGATTTGCAGAAGAAGAAGACGGTTCTTGCTGAGGCTCAGGACGCCATGAATCAAAGTTAGAGTTTCTTGGAGACAGCGTGTTCGCAAAGCTTTCATCCGCACTTCTGCTTCGTTTGTGGACGTTGCGGAGGAGATGGATCGGAGAAGAACCGTGAGTAGGTGTAGTTGGACGGCTAGAGAAAGGCGTCGTTGATCCTGAGGTTCTTCCATGTTTGATCTGTTTCTTAGCTGTGTGATGCCAACTCTTTAAAGCTGTTGCTACTCTCTCGTTGAACACTGTAGGTTTCATCTTCGAACCCATCTTCAAGAAAATTCACCAAAATAAAAAATTTCAGAATCTGTTTCTTCGTCTACCAATGTGTTTGTGTGTACGTGTAAGCTTTAGCATTGGCCCATAATGTCTTACAAATATTTATTAGTTTATATTTTATTAATTAAAATATCCCAAAAAGTTTAAATCAAATATCAAATATATATATATATATATATCTATATATAATAGCAAACCTTTTTTATCTAATTGATGACATCATCATTTTATTATAGGAAAAAAAAATCAAAATCTAATGGTGAGAATCGTGTCTGTGATATAATTTAATGGTTAAGGATTTGTTTAGGAACAAAAGAATGACGTACTAGATTTATTATAGCAATCGACGGCTTCATCATACCTCCTCACAGGCGTCTCTTAAACAGATCATCTGTTTTTTCCTTAAAGGTTGTATCTTTTCACACTCAGATCTTCTAGATCTTCTGTGGAACCGTCATCATTTTTCCTTAACAGTTGTAACTGTTCAGAAGTTTATATATTGAAGAGATTGTATCGAGTTGCAGATTTGTTTCAAGTTTTCTATGCTTCTTATCTCTCTCTCTTTCCTCCACATCCAAATCCAGTGTAATTTTTTCCACTTTAGTTCATTTTTCCTTTCTCCTTTTTTCCTTTTCTAATGATTTCAGACGCTTCCCATTCATTGTTTGATTAGTCTGTGTAGGATCCACGATTCAGAAGAACTCAATCATGATGTCTATTGAATATTTATACACTGCACTGCAATTCAGATTTTTTTTGATTGTAAAGCAGATCCATCATCACCGTACAGACAGTGCGCTGATCATCTAATGGTTTAGGAAATTAATACCTTTTATATAAA
>NC_027756.1:13617061-13634190 GCF_000695525.1 Brassica oleracea var. oleracea | reverse complement strand
ACTCCGATAAATGCCTTGGCAGTGAAATAGTAAACACGCAAGAGAGGAATTAATTTTAATTTCTACATTACAGAAACAAAAAAAAAATTTCGTGTCGAGACAGCTGTCCCGTAGATTAAAGAATCTGCAAAGATTAAACAAAAGGTTGATATTCCTAATACTGAACATGAACTTCTTGTCTAGCCAGTCTTTACCATTGTCTCAACCGATATTACTAATAAAAAAATATATCTATTTTTCTATAAATTCAAAAGTCAATTTATATTTAATTTGTTTTTTACATCATTTTCCTTATGTTGTTGAATTTATTATTTTAAGCTAATATATTCAGTATTTAAATGAAAAAATAAAAAGTATTAAATATATATATAATTATTAAATATATACATTTTATGAATATTAAATAATTTAGTTTTTAGTAAAGGATTTTGATTGCCCGCGCGAATGCGCGGGTTTGTTTCCTAGTATATATAACAAAAACTTTAATCAAATTATATAAGCTTATTATTGAGTCGAAATTTTTAACTCACATATTAAAACTATTTTAGAAAATATCTTTATACAAATATTTTTGTTTAATTAATATTTAATTTTTAAAAAATTATCTTAATTTTTAACTTTTTTAATAGAAAATATTATTTTCAAATAACAACATAATATATATAAGAATTATCTTATTTTTTAGAATATAATTTCAATAAATAATTAAATCTACCAATATTTTGAAAATGTTTAGGAGATCTCTTATGTTTTTAAAATATTCATCTTTTTTTTTGCAAGTTTGATTTTTGTATGTTTCTCGTAAGACATGTAATCGAGTAGTGCTCTTGTATCGGTAAAAAAAATTATCTTAATTTTTAAAATTTATAATAGAAAATATTATTTCAAAATAACAACATAATATATAAGAATTATCTTATTTTTCAAATATGATTTAAAATAAATGAATAAATCTACCAATGTTTTGAAAATGTTAGTAAATGTAGTTAAGAGAACTATAGGCGAGATCTCTTACGTTTTAAATATTCATCTTTTTTTTTATTTTCAAATATGTTTTTTGTATGTTTTTCATAGGACATGTAATCGAGTACTACTTTTGTGTCGGTAGAACATAAACATGAGCTTTTGTGGTAACCAGCTGGTGGTAACAAATATTACCAAAATTTACAATTGTTAGAGAATGTATTTTTTTTTAAAACTCAACACAAATAAATTAAAATAATAAACTGTATAAGCTATTGATGAGCTTATATTATCAAAATCCAAAAATATATAACCTTTTTGATACCAACAATACATATATAATCCTTTCATGATACGTAATAAAAATCTTCTTATATAATATTAATAAGATAATATATCAAATATTTGTTTAGATGATAATTATCATATTTTCTTAAAACTGTTTATTATCTAATATAAATATTATTAAAATTATCTATTAAAATCATCTCACCTAAGAAATTTTTATATATAATAATAAATAAGATAATATCAAATATTTGTATAGATGATATATTGTAATTATCATGTTTTCATTAAATAAATCTACCAATGTTTTGAAAATATTTAGGAGATCTCTTATGTTTTAAAATATTCATCTTTTTTTTTGCAAATTTGATTTTTGTATGTTTCTCGTAGGACATGTAATCGAGTACGGCTTTTGTATCAGTAAAAAAATTATCTTAATTTTCAAAATTTATAATAGAAAAATATTATTTCCAAATAACAACATAATACATATAATAATTATCTTATTTTTCAAATATAATTTCAAATAAATAAATAAATCTACCAATGTTATGAAAATGTTAGAAAATGTAGTTAAGGGAACTATAGGCGAGATCTCTTACGTTTTAAAATATTCATCTTTTTTTATTTGTAAATTTGTTTTTTTGTTTGTTTCTCGTAGGACATGTAATCGAGTACTACCTTTGTATTGGTAGAACATAAACATGAGCTTTTATGGTAAGTAGTTGGTGGTAACACATATTAGTAAAATTTACAATTGTTAGAGAATGTATTTTTTTATAAAAAAAACTAAACACTAATAAATTAAAATAATAAACTGTATATGTTATTGATGAGCTTATATTAACAAAATACAAAAATATATAAACTTTTTGATACCAACAATACAGATATAATCATTTCATGACATGTAAGAAAAATCTTCTTATATAATATTAATAAGATAATATATCAAATATTTGTGTATATGATAATTATCATATTTTTCTTAAAACTTTTTATCATCTAATATAACTATTATTAAAATTATCTAGGGAAAATTGCCAAAACAGAATAAAAAAACAGAATGGTTGTCCCTATGGTATAAATTCAACTTTGTCCATTTTATCTCTCTTTTACCCTTTTATTTCTGAAACTTAATAAAATAAATAGTTTTATGAATCAAAAAAATTATTAAAAATATAAACTATTAATGGAACACCAATATACAGAAGGACATATTTTTTATTTTTTCAAAAACTTAATAAATAAAATTTCCAATTTACGTTCTACTAAAAGTAGAAATCGTCTTCTACGGAAATTGGGTTAGTAGAATGCAAAATCCAGAATAAACACGTACATCTACTTGTTTTGGAACGTAAAATCTACTTTTGATTCAATATCTAAATATGGGGAATGCGAATTCTACTAATTGTAAAGATATCTACGTTTCTGAAAAATGCAGTTTCTACTCTAAACAAGTATTCTAACATTTCTCGAACGTGAAATCTGAAAACTACACAAACGTCTAAAGAAGGTAGAAATTACATTCCTTATTATTTTCATGGTTCTACGCATTGTAGAAGGTGTCTTCTACTAATAAAATCACCTGTTTTTGGCGAAAATAAAGGAAAGTCAGTTAACAAAATATTCTAAAAATATTCTAACTTCCTAAAATGGTTCTGCTCGATTTTCTTTGTCAATTTTTTTTAAAAAAAATGATTTTGCCTTTCTTCTTCATGAATCTATGATTTTTTCATAGTTTCTCTTTTGATTTTCAGAAACTTTTGTTCTAGATTAGATGCATATCTATACAACATGTGGTCTTTGGGAATTAGGTGCAACTACGGGATGGATTTTTGAGGCTGATGGCAAAGGGGGTAGGCTATTGTTAGTGGAATCAAATTGTACTTTAGATGAATTAAAAAGGATGATTTTGGAGGATTTTGGTATGGAAGAAGAAATCATAGCCGATTTGGAGTTAAGTTATCTACCTGCTGAGTTGATCAATACTTCAGGATGTCCACCTGTGATCATTGCAAACGATCGTCAGCTTCATAATTTTGTTCGATTTGTTCAAAAGAGTGCTTCTACTCGATTGTGTGTAACATGTAAAGCCAAGGCTGAGAATCCGAATAAAGAAGCCTTTGATCTTAACAAACCGCCAGCTGATCCATGTACTCATGAAGAGAAAGGAAACTCGTTTGACAATGGGGACGAATCAGCTCCTGTGTATGCTGAGAGGCAGGGGAATAAGAAGAATGAAAAGCGGAAAGGAGTCGCAGTTGATGAGGATGGGGACTATGATGCTGATACCATGATCTCTGAAAAAGAGAACATACATAAAATGTCAAAGTTTTCTCTGCTCCATGTTGTTAAGGTCGGACAATTTTTTGAGAACAAAACTTTGTTGAAGGCGACTTTCGAGATGTGTGCAATGAAGCATAACTTTGACTACCAGGTTATCAAAACGGATAGACAACTTTGGTATGTTAGATGTGCAGATAATGCATGCAATTGGGGTGTTCGAGCAGAGTGTCTGAAGGATTCATCATATTTCATGATCAAGAAGTATGTCGGTAAACATACATGCGCACCTTCAAGCAAAACCAAAGCGGGTAAGACTGCTTCAGCAAAAACAATAGGCAGTCTGATTATGCATAAGTATGTAGGCGTCAAGGAAGGGCCGAAATGTAATGATATCATACAGATTATGCGTAGTGATCATGGATGCGAGATATCAAAATCTTTAGCATGGGATGCGCGTGAATATGCGATCAGTGCAGTTAGAGGTATTCCAGAGAGAAGTTATGGGAAAATACCAAAATACTTGCACATGCTGAGAGAGGCTAATCCAGGTACACACACATCCTATGAGATTGACGGAAATGAGAACTTTCGTTACCTATTTATTGCATTTGGGCAATCGATAAGAGGATTTAACAGAGTCATGAGGCGGGTTATTGTGATCGATGGGACCTTTTTGAAGAATAAATACAAAGGAGTTTTACTGGTTGCTACGGCTTTAGACGGAAATTCAAATTTGTATCCTATTGCGTTTGGAATAGTCGACTCAGAGAATGAGCGTTCTTGGGAATGGTTTATGAGACAACTTAAGGTTGTCATTGCAGATGATCATGATTTGGCTTTTATTTCAGACAGACATGGGTCTATCGCTAAGGCAATTGAAAACGTGTATCCATCAGCCAGACACGGGATTTGTATTCATCATTTGTTGAATAATGTGGTCACATATTTCCATGGGAAAGGACTTGCTGGGTTGGTTTCAAAGGCGTCCAAGGCTTATCGAGTTTCTGAGTTTGAGAAGACATTTGCTACTGTGTGTAATATCAGTCCGGCAATTGGAGATTATCTTAGGGAAGCTGATGTGCAAAAATGGGCTAGATGTCAATTCCCTGGATACAGATACGACATAAGGACAACCAATCCTGCTGAATCTATCAACTCTGCTTTGCGTTCACCGAGAGAGTATCCAGTCATCCCTTTGTTAGACAGTATCAGGGAAATGTTAACACAATGGTTTTATGAGCGTAAGAAACTGATTTCAAAGCATAAACATCCTCTGACTAAAGATGTAGAGAAAAAAATAGAGAGGAGAATCGGGAAAGGCGCCACATTTGTAGTTTACCCTGTCAGTGCTGGTCGATTGCTTGTTAGAGGTGATAAATTCGACTGCTTAGTTGATTTGGATAGAAGGACTTGTTCATGTGGAAAGTACACCCTTATGAAGATCCCTTGTAGGCACGCAATTAAAGCTGGTTTTCATGTTGGAAGAGAGCCACACACATTGACTGATTTGATGTATACTACAGGAGCTTGGAGAGAAGCTTATGAAGAAAGCATAAATCCTATTGATGTTCCTGAGGATGCTTGGTCTATACCAGAAGATGTTAAGAAAGTCATTGTTTTACCACCACAGACAAGAAGATCAGTTGGAAGAAAAAGAAAACGCAGATATGAAACTGCGGAAGACAAAATTCGGTCATCGCAAATATCACGAAGAAAGCAGCCTCGGAAGTGTAGTAGATGTGGTATTAGTGGGCACAACAGAGCAACTTGTCAAGTACCAATATAGTCAGTCACAAATGGTAAGGGGTGAGGTTATATAGGCGGTAAATTTATGTGTTTTTATAGCTTGGTTTATGTGTTTGATGTATGGTTCTTTGTGTCACAGGTTGCTCTGTTCAAGTTTGCAAGTGGCGGTAGATGGCGAGCTAGGCGAGCTTATTTCAAAGTGCATTCTCATCATTTGGATAAATTTCACAGGTTGCTTTGTACGGTTTTTTTCTTCTAAACACTATAGGTTCTCTTTTCAATTGGATAAATTTCGTTTGGATTTTTTCTCATTTTCATTGTTAAGCATTGGCATCATTCTTCTAAGTTTCATTGTTATACATTGCCATCATCATTCTTTCTCAGTTTCATTGTACTCGATTTGAGAAAACCCCTCGAAAATGAACCAAAACAAAGCCATAGTAAGAACCATAAAATGTGACATAGTCATTGTAAGAACAAAAGAGATTGAAGCAAAATACTAAGAACCAGTAGACTGGTTTCATTCATTCTTGACTTTACCAAAACACAGTAGAATGATTCCTAAACAACCTAATTCAAGGGAATTTTTTTGCTTCCTTACTTCTTCTTCAACTGTCTCTTTCATACTCGTTTTCAGATCTTCAATTGCTTCTGTTATTCTCCCTTGCTCTGCATCTAGCTTTTGAAACTCATCAACCAAAGCTTCATCAACCCACTTAAATAAATGGGTTTCATTTTTTCGCTACATAGAAGAAAAATAAAGTCAGGACAGCGTGTTCATCTCTCTTAATCAAAAATCGATTCAGACAAAAGATATCAAAGCCATGACCAACGCCTTTAACAAAACAGAGTTTCGATATGAACAGATAACTATTATGTATTTGAATCCTTAAACAAATCGAAACCATGAACCTGTGACCCAATTTCGCATCTATAGAACCGTCGGTAAGGATTCTCATCTGTTCTCGAATAGAAAATCACAACCCCCTTCCCACACCAGCACCTAGATGGCACCCCGTACGAATATCGCCTTGGAGTATTCATGTTTTAGGAAAATTGATTCAGAGAGAAAAATGTTCTCGACAGAGAAGAGAATTCTGAAAAAATGGGGAAAACTCGGGTTTTTGGTTTAAATATGTCGGGTATTAGGTTATTTGTGGATCTAATTCGGGTCGGGTTTTATTGCTGATTTGGATCAAAAGTCGAGTTTACAAGAAACCAAGTTTAGTGTATTGGATTTGATTCGTTTATATACTCTTATCGGTTGATTTCTTCTACAACGGCTATTAGAATGCATGATTAATGTTGTTTTGGTTTCTCGTTAGGGTATGTTTAGGGTTTCGTTATGTAGGGCATGTTTAGGATCTCGTTATGTAGGGCATGTTTAGGGTCTCGTTATGTGTTTTTAGACTCTCGATTGAATGACTGGTTTCTGTTTAGGGTATGTTTAGGGTATCGTTATGTTTTCGAATGTTGTCTCATTTAGGGTATTGTTTAGGGTCTCGTTACGGTTGATTGTTGTCGCCGACATGACTTTTTTGGGTCTCATTAAACACATTGTCAAAAACTTAGAATAATAAACCCAAAAGCAATTCATTAGAGGGATTAAGCATTCATGTTCCTAATAAAACACACATTAGATTAAGCATTTTTATCCTAAAAGTTAGAATAAAAGCCGAACTAGTTACATTTAAAAATCGATTCTCACAGAATCTCTTCTACGGTTGAAGTGAGACACTCTGGAGGTTCATAATTTGACATCCTCTCAACCAATTCCGGGTCGTTTGCCGCTTCCCATAGATCCCACAAAATTCTGTGGCGAGCTTCTTTGATGTTACCATCATTCACCATCGACAACTTCAATCCAAGCGAGTGGCACTCGATGAACTTTATTGTATAGACACCACAATCACATGCACTTTTATTCAGCTTACCCATGGGGACATAGTGAACCGTATATGCAGCGAACGTAAAGTCCTTCTGGTAACTCGGTGGCTGAACTGCCTTGACAATACGAGGAACAAGATTTGCGAACCCATCCAATTCCTTGTACCTTTTTCTGCCCGAGCAATCAAACACATCAATGCTCCTCGTCACGAAACTGATACACAATGCGATCCAATGATTCCCGCTAACATGAACAGGGACATACAGTCGATCCACATCTACATTCCATATCTCTTGTGTCTGTCCATGTGGTGGAAGGACCCCTTTGCCGTACTGCACTAGCAAATCATGAAGCTTGTATTTTCTTATACCCGCCTTGAAACTCTCATACTCCTTTTTAATCATGTTGCTGAAGACAACAGACATGAAGGCGACACGGTGAAGTTTCCATCGTTTCAGAGATGTTCTCTCCCTGTATACGTACATCATGGCGTCAATCTCCTGCATATTACGATGATGTTAACACACACCATGTATGGAAAACACACATGAAAGCTAAAAGTATAAAGGTTTTACCGAGTTGTGAAGCCACTCGGTTCTATCCATAAGACGAGTACCAATCTCAGCATCTAACAATGAAGGTCCAATCCGTAGAGGTCTGTAACCAAAACAATGATAAAAGTTCAAAACAATGATATGGTTTGATTAAATTTTAAAAACACATGATATTTATCTATTAGAATCATTGACTCACCTAAGAAATTCTTATATACCATATCAAAACAAATATTATTAACTATTTAAAGTCCTTATTTAGCTTTTAAATATTTATTTAGATACTAAGTTGAATCGTTAAATCTGTTTTTTGGATTTTTGTGTGTTCTCGGGGGTTTTGGGTATATGTTCGATTTGATTAATAATACTTCCATTACCCATATAATCCATTCAGATATTTCTTACATCTCGGATTGGGTACAAAGTCAGGTTTTTCGGTTGGGTTCTGTTCGGATCTAGGGTATTGGGTTTTTTGCCCATGCCTATGTATGTGTGTATATGTGTGCGGAACTTACCTGAGTCACTAGAGCATAAAGAGGAAGAGTAACGTAGCTGCAAAGAATTTGTACAATAACTCTGCAAGAAGTGAAACAAGGTTGTGAGGTTGTTAGTTTTTAAGGGATGTTTTGACTTATCAGTGTGTATGATTGGATAAAGCTTAAGATTTTACTTACCCAACTGAAATTCTGATGACCACATCTACAATGGTTTTGTGGTAACAGTTCTCGAGCTGGAACTCATACTGTAGAAATAAAAAATCTGATTTCAATTGATGATGCTTGAGAGTTGGTACTGGAGAATGTAGAATTGCTCTGCTTGCTTACCGTTGTCCAGGCAAAAAAAGCTAGTTGAAACGCATTCTGCAAATGGCACAAAGGTTTAGTTTTGAGGCATTTTCTCACAGTTGTTGACTGTGAAAGTATGTACTATACCGTGAAAAGGACTAAGTGAATGAGGAAGAGAATAAAACGTGGGCGACCGAACCAAAAGAGGTGATCACCGGGCTGAACAAGCGGCATGCCCTTCACTATGTCTCCTTTCTCTTGGATTAGAAGTCCAAGTTTTGTTATTATCACTTGAAGTTTTGTCCCAACTATAAGAATCACCTACAGTTTGTTTAATACATTCACTCTTGTTAAAGAGACGAAACCAAACAACTCAGAATGCTTATTTTTAAGGGTTTTGTTGCTTACAACTAATGGAATGAATGGTTGCCAGAGGAAAGAATGCAATCCTGTTCATAAGAATATCAGAGCAAATATATTAGTTCTGGGATTGTTGCAAGAGATATCGGATGCAGAAACATTTTGAACATTAGTGTACCGTTTGTGTTGGTCAGGAGAAATAGCACGGCGACAAACCAAATCACAGGACTGGAGATATAAGCAATTGGAACATCAGACAAACAGGTAACTAGTGAAGTGATAGAGTTTGTTAAAAACACTACTAATTAGTCCCAAAACCTGATTTCGACGATGGTTTTGAAGTCTTCCTCTAATGATCTCTGAATGTACTTCCGGAAATCGAACCTCCCATCACTCCCTGGAGCCAAATGGGCCTGGAGAAGAAGGATTCGTCTTGAGAGAAGTTCTTTTCAAACAATAGAAAATTGAAAAGATCAATAAGATTTTGAGTTTTTCCTTACCATGATGAAACCATGTCTTAGTGTTAAGTAATCAACTCTAGTAACAGATCCAAAGAACTGTCGGAAGAAACATACAATCCACAGTGTAATAGTTGATTTGCTCCAGAAATTCAAATGTCTACGCCCGAAAGATGTATCCCTCGCAAACCTAAACCTCTCAGGATCTGCTTTATCGAAAAATGCCTCTTAAAGCTTCACACTCAGTTTCATCCATTTCAAGTTTATAGGTTATATATGATACCGTGAGAATACTGATATTCAATTGTCTTGGTCTCCGCTTCCCACCTCTTCCACCTTCTCATCTAAAGTAGCAGAAATAAGAAGAATAATACAATCTTTAACGAAAAGAAGCAATTTTGAACCAGTTTTGACCACAATGTGGAGGTAATAATAATAATTTACCTTGGTCTTGCCTAGAGCATAAGTAACAATGCAGTAGATCACATGACAAACCGCGAGAACGAAGATGAATATATGCAGCTGATGCATCCCATAAGACGATACAAAAGCAACCTTTCCCTGGAAACAAACATTAGAAGAATCATCCGTCAAGACTGAAAAAGAGTTAACATAAAGAAAAGATTTTTAAAGAATGAATGTTTACCTTCTCTGCACACTTGTCATAACCTTTGGTAGCCAAACTCCGGCGAGGAATGTAAGATTGGACTAACTCAAGAAGCTTTCGACCAGAGTTTTCTTCATCATTTTTGGTATCTTTTTTCTTAGGTGGATACTTTTTCGCCTCTTCAGATTCACTGCAAGGGTGCATTGATGCTGCGATGCTCTCGGAGACGCAAATTTGCGATATATAGTTTTGTCCAATTGTTAGCAATAGTGATATGAATCCCATCAGCATAAGCTCTGCAAATTACATTTTATTAATTTTTATTAAATGTATCTTTGGGAGGGAAATTATATATTTTAAATTACAACTAGTTTATTTGATGAATTATTACAACTAGTTTATTACTCCCACTGTTTCATATTAAGCTTCGTTATAGAGTAACATTTTTAATTACAAAATAATTGTCGTTTTAGAATTTTAATGCATAATTTATTAAATTTATATGCTATATGATTTTTTATATTCTCCATTTTATCTTTCTATTCATTGAAAATGATTAGGTGTACATTTAATAATTTTTTCATTTAAAAATATATAAAATTAAAATTGTTTTTTAATGTGTGTGTACAAATTTAAAACTACAATGAAAATGGAATGGAGAGAGTACCTGCTTTCACTTTTTCTAGAGCTTCGTACAGAGCTTTTTTGTTCTTAATCTTAAACCACTGTTATAAGAAGATAAAAAACAGAGCATGTATTCTTAGTTGTGAATAATAGAAACAGAGAACACTGTGAAACCAACACAAACACACACAAAAAACTGTAACCCCCTTTTGGTTTTGGCAGTTTCAAAGATGAATTACTTTTTTAATCTAGAGATGGAGTTTGACTTTTAGGATCATGAAGAAGAAACAAACAGACTCAGAAACAAAGCAAAAAGAAGAAACAGAGAACCAAGAAGAACAAAGCAGACACAGAAACAGAGAATCAAGAAGTACTAAACAGACACAGAAACAGAGAATCAAGAAAACTAAACACAGACAGAGAAACAGAGAACCAGGATAAAAGAAGAAGTAAAAAATGGACTTACGGTTCCAAGTTTGTGAATCAGTTTCTCAATGACAATCGAAAATAGAAGCAAGAAGAAGCAAACCACAGCGACCGCCCAGGTGGAAGTCTGCTGTAGCGTTTTTTCGTCCACCTTATCCGCCATTAGAGCTCACAGGACAAAAAGCTTTCCCTTTGAAATTTTCTCCCCCGTAAACACTATCTAATATAGTATAACTTCGACTAAATTAAAAATTAACAAACTCAGGTTTATCTGTTTTTTATATTGTATATTTTGTTTGACCTCTTCCTCATTTTTTTTTTTGGTTTATTTGCAGTCATGAGATACGTATTTATGTATATACACAGATAGACGAAGGTGAAAGAAGTTGACCGGCGAGTAGGCATGTCTTGAAAAGTTCAAAGCTTTTGACTTTGAAACCATAATACGTTTTTGAATAACATTTTATGCTACCGTTATGTATTATGGATGAATTAGCTAGATGACTATATTAGAGAAACCTTTAAAATCTAACCATATATAAAATAATACTTTTGATGTGACAGTTTGGTAAGGAAACTGACTGATTTCTCCTTCTACGCGTGAATTTTGTGGTATGTATAGTGTACATATCTTATGTTATATTGTCCGTAGTCCAAGTGGCAGGACGGACCTGTGGTGGCAACCACCATCCGGGTTCGATTCCTTCCCCATGCGAAAACTATTTTGCCTCTTCTGGACACCAAAGCGGTACTGGGTTCGATCCAGCCCAGGTAAAGCCCTTCCGGGTGAAGTGGACCGCTGCCTGACCGGGCCCAGGAGAATAACCCGCGAAGCGGGGAACCCCTGGATTATAAAAAAAAACATATCTTATGTTATATTGTATCATATTTATTAGACAAAATAGAATAACCCAATCGCAACATTAATGCATCGTGAAGAGAATGAGGATAGAGAAAGATTGTAAAATTACATTTCTAATCTATATTTTCTAAATAAAATAGAACACAAGAAAATTGTGACAGGGATTTGCTCTATCTCCCTATCTATTTGTAATTTGCATGAATGTCTTGTAAGAACTTCTTGATAAGTCAGCAAATGAAAGAAATATGGCTTACCATCGGAAGTGTAAGAATATTGACTTAACATATTTATAAAGTATTGCCGATGACATTATGGTGTTCACTGATGGTATAATCAGGTCAATATAAAGCATTGTTGTGCGGTATTTCGTTACTTCGGGAAAGTCTATGGTCTGCACATAATCATGGATAAGACAACTATATATTGTGCTGGCATGTCTGAAAATACTTTGCATTAGACAGAACATCGGTTTCATTTTGCCTCTGGAGTGTCACCAGTACGCTATCTTAGTCTACATTTGCTTACAAGGCATATGGGGAAGTCAGGGGAACATGGCATTTTTCGACCTCTACTATTCGTGTCGTGCATTTTCACACCCAAGCAAAACATAAGTGCTAAATACGACATAAACTAAATTAATTTGAATTATAGACATGAATTAGATAAACGACGTTGTATTTAGTACTTATGTTTTTTTAGGTCTACAATCGAAATTATTTTTTAGTTTAGATCGTATTTATCACTTATGTTTTGTTTAGGTCTGAAAAGGCACGACACAAATAGTAGGGATCGAAAAATGCACTCTGTCCGGGAAGTCAAACTACTGTCCCTTGATCGAGAAAATAAGAAACTGCACCACTCACTGGACAAAAACATTTCTATCAATGGATGGTAGGCTTCAGCTGATAAAACTGGCTCTCTGAAGTATTGTGAACTTTTGGATGGCTGGTTTTATACCTGGTGAGTGCATGTTGAGATAAATCCTGGAGGTTCTAGATAAGTCTCCTAATATGTTGGAGATAATGATATGTATATTAAGATAAGTGTCCATATTATTTGGGTATATCTAGAGTCATTGTACGTGTGTATATATGGAGGTCTTCTCCTTTGTGAATGACAAGATACTTTTCCCAAAGCTCTTTGTTACTTTACATGGTATCAGGGCCTACCCTCTAAAATTTAAAAACAATTTCTTAGCCTTCAAGTTAACGATGGCAACAGGTACTGATGTGCCGCAGTCCACGGATCATTACATGGAACCAGCTCAGCATGGAGTTCAGGACGTTCTGAACATTTCAACCGAGGTTCATGTTTTTCACCGTACCAGACTTGACTTGGATCATGCCAGACTTGATCACCTATCTGAAGACATAGGACACACTTGGTCCAGTATGGTTCATGATCTGGACATGGTGGTTCATACGGACAGTCCCACATCCGTCGTTCTCCTTACCGCGGTTCATGCTTCAGGATACAACGAATCTGGGCAGAAGCCGAACAGTCACCTTGTCTAGTCTTATCTCTTTATTTTCGTATTAAAGAATAGAACTAGATCTAGATCTACTTTTTCATTTAATTCCTAGATCTACAAAACACTATAAATATGTGGTTCATTTCATCAATAAAATTAGTTCAGTTTTGGTTGTTTATTTTGTTTCTTCTCTGTGTGAGAGAGAGAGTTCTAATAAAAAACAATAAAGAGAACTTAAGCTTCTCTTAAGCATTTTCTTAATTTTTTTTTGACAGCCACCTTATAACCAGACTTATGTATTTGATCTTTATTTTGATTTCGTATTCTATCCTTCTTATTAAATGATATACACTAAATTTTTGTTTACATCAATTTTATACTTATACTTTATTATTTATTTATTTTTCAATTGAGTTTAAGGTTAACGATAAAAAAGTCCAATTCATTTTTTTTCCTACGCTTTTCTGGTTCACCAAATTTAAAATTCAACATTGTAGTAAATGTCCTTCACTTCAATTCAAATTTAAAATTCAATATTGTAGTAAAATAATTAGCCTTTGTTAAAATAATATATTTTGTAAAATGATTTCGTCCCTCAAATCCTCCTCTCCGTTCATGTATGCGTAAAAGACGTTGTGTTCGTCTCCGATCGTCACCACCACTGTTGTCCATAGAGTGATAGAGTCATCTCATCTTTACTCTTGTTGGTATTATGTAGCGGAACCGAGACGTGGAGGAGAGCGACGTCGGAGCTGCCGCTCTTCACCATCACTGGACGCTGGAATCTTCACAGTCCACCGGAGATCTGCACCGTTACCATAAACCCTAGAACTCCCACCCAAAACTCTCTACACTTATTCACGAATCTCTTCCCTCTCCGAGAAAGAAGATGGAGGAGGATCGTGTTCTCTCATCTATGATATAACATGATTTTAATGGTATTTAGGATATCATTTAGCTCATTCTAATCATTCTAGGTCCTCTACACTTGCTCACGGATCTCTTCGCTCTCCGAGAAAGAAGATGGAGGAGGATCGTGAACTCACAGAGAAATTTACAACACATAAATATTTCAAAAGAAGTTTTTGAGTTTTGATAAATAAAAAAAAATTACAAACTATTTTTAAAATGTTAACATTTTAGTAGTTTTCAAATATAAATAGTTTTTAGTATTTTTGATAAGTAAGAAATAGTTGTAAGATATTAACTTAGTATTTGGTACTTTTGATTGAAAACAATAATATAACATTGTTGGATATCTTGAATAATTTTTTTAAAAATAATACAAAAGGGATAAAAATGAGATCCTCTTGTTTAAAAAGATTACATAATTTTTTGAAAATTCACAAATTTGCCTATTTGAATATT
The DNA here is from genome assembly GCF_000695525.1 of Brassica oleracea var. oleracea. Taxonomy (NCBI): domain Eukaryota; kingdom Viridiplantae; phylum Streptophyta; class Magnoliopsida; order Brassicales; family Brassicaceae; genus Brassica; species Brassica oleracea. The sequence continues at coordinate 13,619,501 of NC_027756.1, read as the reverse complement.
TGATATATATCAAAATTTAATTTGTAAGCATACTTATTTTAGTCGTTTGAGATGTTTTACATTAATTTTTACAATTTTCCAAACTAACAAAGTTAGACCATGTTTATCGGGAGGGGGGGGGGGGGTTTAGGTGTTTCTTAGAGGAGGGGGACCCACAAAACACACAAAAACCGGTGACAGAAGTCACCAAACAATAGTCGACTTCACTTGGGTTCTTGTACTGTTTGCGGGCCCCACTGACACGTGGCGGCCTGCGATTGGTTCGTTTGAATTTTTTTTTTTTTTAATCAGACAAAAAGAAAAAAAAGAAAAATTTAAGAAACCAAAAACCCAAATCACCAATAATCATGCTTCTATAAGAAAGCCAAAAAGTTATTTTAACCAAGAGGAACACATGACATTAAGAAGTACAAAGGTACAAACGTGTTTTTCAGCTGTAGTGGAAGACATATCTACCTCTCTCGGTAGCAGAATGCATGGAATCTTATTCGTCTCACACAGCTCCAACAGTTGCTTGGCACTCAATATTCTAGAATCAGCTGGCTTTCCCCAATAACTCCCCAATAACACGTTATGCACGTGTGTGTTACTCTTCCCTCTAAATTGGGATATAGCCCATGCAACTTGCTTGATCTGTTCAATGCGGTAAAAAACAGTAACCATTTGCTATTTAAATGCACATACTCCCTCTAGATTTGGTCTGCAACAGCTTCATTTCTCATCTTACCTTCACTTATAAAATTTGGACTGAAGGTAACCATCAGCCCCATCTTCAAGCTATTATTGGTCCTAACAGGTACGTAAGTATCAGTGAAACAATCCAAGAAAAAAACAAAAAAAAAAACAGTGTTTAGGAATATATATATGTATCCTTCCTTGAGTTAAAACACAACATACAAACCTGCGATATAGGATCTGGAACATGAGGCGTTCTCTCATCATAAGGCTCATTTGTAACCCTTATGACTCAGAACATGATTACCCCATAGGACCATACATCTGACACAACACATTTGTAACCCATATGACTCAAAATCTAAACCAAAACAGAGAAGATCATATGAGCTACAACAAATAAGCATCACTATATTTCAAAACATTGTGATATTTGACTTACCTAACGAGCATCGTAATTTGGAGTTCCACAAGTTGTCTTTAGAATGGTAACTCCCTTGAGATACAAGTAAGATAATTAGTTGATAAAAATTCAATCTGAAAAAGCAAAACAATAAACTGAGAACCACCATTACTTGTTCTGGTAATGCACTGAGCCCAAAATCAGATATTTTGAGATTTCCTTGAGAGTGTAGCAGAAGATTTTTAGGCTGCAATTGACAGTAGAAACAATCAAAATCAGATTTCGTTTGAAAAGATTGTTGATTGTCAGCAAAAGAAACTACCTTTAGATCTCTGTGGTAAACCCCATTTACTATCAACTCCATCGGTAAGCTAGTGAAAGTACTTCCTAGCTTCTGATTCACTAAGACTTTCATTACGAACCTATAACATGTAACAACTGATAAACATTGTCTTCCAAAGATCATCATCACCTGAAGTAGTTGAGTCGAGAACTAAGATAATTCACAATTTTATTAAACAGTTCACCACCTGTAATATACTCCAAGATGATTTAAATATTTGTACGGCATGCTAGAACCTAAACAACAAAGAATCAACTTGCATATGAAGATAGATATAAACTTCTCAGTATAAAGTAGAGGAAAGAATAAGACTTAAAACGAACAACATGACGAACCAATTTCATGATCTAGATTTCCCTCTTAGTCTGATAACAATTCTAATAAAATCTCAGAGACACAACCAAACTAAAACCCAGCTCGCAATTCAACTCTTGGCACCACTCGATCTTTATTCATGGTGAGAAAGGCGGTGGTACCCATCTCTCAATTCGGCTCTAGGCTCGAGTCGATCTGCTTGACAGAGAGAAACGCGGCGGTTAGGGCATGAGAGAGCAGATCTGCAATGAAAACTGATCTGATTGCAGTAATTCATCTGATTTTCACTTTTCTTTTGCAAACTTCAGAGAACAAAAAGATTGTAAGGGTGAATGAACGAAGAAGAATGTGCAAACACAATTCCAATGATGTGGAGAAACCAAATGTTTTCATTGATCAATCCATTTTTTCAGTTAAAGACATGTCACTCCGAATCTAAAATACTTATGTGTCAATTGCAGGAGAGAAGCTCGCTCTATTATCGTGTTGATTATCATTTTCTCATTTTTGGTTGGCACTTGTTTTTTTTTACATGAAATGGTAAAATGTTTTTTAAAAAATTAACTACATAACCATTTAAAAGCATGCCTTTAAAAACAAGGACTCAAATCCTCACTACAAGAAAACATAATCTTAACGAGAGCGGTTTTCCTCGCCAATTCGTCGTAAAAAAGGCTTTACGACGAATTAGCGAGGAAACGCGT
>NC_027756.1:13615576-13616961 GCF_000695525.1 Brassica oleracea var. oleracea | reverse complement strand
ATGGAAGGAATGTCTCAATCTGGCTTGATTCGTGGACGACAATGGGAAGGCTGTATGATCTGTTCGGGGCGTGGGAATGTATTGACATGGTAATTCCTTTAAAATCCACTGTTGCAATGGCTGTTCCTAATCAAAGAAGACGAAGACATCGAGTGGATCGTTTTAATGAGATGGAAACACTTATAGATGACCAAAGGGATAAATTTCAGTTGTGGAGGATCAATCTCTCTGGAATTACAAGGAGGAAAAATACAAACCAGTTTTCAGTACTAAAAGAACATGGGAGAATATCAGAAAACGAGAGGATTATGTTCCTTAGATAAAAGACACAGTTTTCTCCAACGTTTTCTCACTCGGTATGTATTACAAGCTTCAGTTCATGTACTATGGAAAGAACGTAACGATAGAAGACAAGGAGCAGCTCTTACGTCAGTGACATCTCTTGCCAAATCTTTGGAGAAACTTGTTCGCAATCGGTGTCTCTCCTTTTATCAAACGAGAGATTTCAAGAACGCAGCTGGTTTAAGCTTGTGGATAATTTTTTAGAAAACTTAGTGGCACTTGGGTAAAAAAGTTTGTTTTCTTTTGAATAAATTAAACATTTATTCTAACATAAAACGATAACATAAATATATTTGTTTTATATGATCATAAATGATAGGGTAACAATCAGTTACAAACCAATACAGAGTATAAATAAATAATGAATGAAATTAATCATCTAATATTAATATGGAGATATCATTTGTAAAATTAACCAAGGGTGGTACTCTACTTGGTCGATTCACATTTTTGGGCCTAGAGATTGACCACGACAACGATCGATTATCTCGCATCCTCTGGTATAAGGATTGGCTTCTTCCTTCTTGCAGGTGCTTGGGTTCGCTTTATCACAAATCAAACTGTGATCTCCATGAAGGGCATGATAATTTATGTATCTTGACTCTGTCTGAGTTGCTGCAAGAGCCAATAACACCACAAGAAAGAGAGAGACAATAACCTTGATACTTTCAGACATCCCCATATTATTATTAATTATTTGTTATTTTTATTTTCCAAACAAATTAAATAAATAAATAGTTTATAAGAGAAACCCCGACTAGGAGCTCAATTATTTTGTGTTTATATATTTAATTGTATTTGGTATCTGCTCTGTTTGGTTTTGAAGAAGAGGTTATTGATACTTATATAGAAGATAGTGGATGTGCTTCAAATAGTTATTTTTGGGATGGTGATAAATTAGTAAACATGTAATTTTTAGTAAACGGATACTTTTAGTATATAGATCAGCTGGTTGATGTTTTCTTAAAATTAAGGGATCTTTAGCAATGACAGATATAATTAGCTTTCCTTGTTCAAGATTAAAGGTCGAAAAACAACTTTTA
>NC_027756.1:13614210-13615476 GCF_000695525.1 Brassica oleracea var. oleracea | reverse complement strand
TCTTTTAACCAAGAAGCAAATTTTTGTGAATGAAGTCTCCATAATGTCGTTGCATCACGTCTACATTTTTCATTAGTGTCCTGTAGATGTTGTAGGTTCATGCTTCAAAAGGATTCAAACAATGTATTAGCTACGCTATAAAGTCACAAGCGACAGTAACTAAAAAAACAACAAGTAGCTTTGAAAGACTTACTCCACATAAGGTTCGACGATTGCCATATTCTGAATCACAGCAAGATGTATAATCTTCATATCCTTCTCAGAAAGAACACGACAAGTGGCCGCAGATATTGGACGACCTTCAAGAATAGAGCTGCTCTCGAACTCAGTATTTCTATCAGGTTTCTCCTCATAACTTGTTGTTTTTTTTCAAGAACTGGCTGCAGAACCTAACACATTCCTCTGCAAGATACGCTTCAGCAATACAACCCTCTGGTCTTGCAAGGTTTCTTACAAAGTCTTTCAGCACTTTCATGTATCTCTCAAATGGGTACATCCATCGGAAATGAACTGGTCCACATAACCGAGCTTCCCTGGCTAGATGAACTACCAAATGCATCATTATATCGAAGAAACTTGGAGGAAAAAACCTCTCAAACATGCAGAGTGTTTCCACAATTTCAGTTTCCAATACTGTAATTTTCTCTACATCGATTACCCGCTGACAGAGATGATGGAAGAAAGCACAGAGGCGGCCAATAGCTATCCTAACACCTTTAGGTAATAATCCTGTCAAAAATATAATTTGAGAATAGAGTCAGGACATTTTAATCTTGACTATTACAAAGTTTAAAGACTCAGTTAATACCTCTAATAGCAACTGGGAGAAGCTGTTGCATCAAGACATGGTAATCATGTGATTTCAATCCTGATATCTTAGATTCTTCTAACTTCACACACCTTGATATATTTTAGCAATAATCATCCGGACCTCTGAAGTCCGATAGCCGCTTGCAGAATACTTTCTTCTCTTTGCTGGACAGAGACCAAGGAGCGGGAGGAAGGTATGTTCTTTTCCCACGGGGTTGAGGATGTAAATCCTTCCTAATACCAAGCAGTTCCAGATCTTTTCTCGCGTTAAGACCGTCTTTTGATTTTCCACAATGCAACAATGTAGCTATAAGGCTTGCAGCAACATTTCTTTCCACATGCATAACGTCTAAGTTGTGTCTAACTGGTAGATCCTAGACAAAACAAACACAGATAATAGTGTCAAAGGAAGGTGGTGACTGCACAATTAAGAAAAACTGATATATCTTCAGATTA
>NC_027756.1:13612179-13613305 GCF_000695525.1 Brassica oleracea var. oleracea | reverse complement strand
TGTCTGTGTTTTTTCCACACACAGGACAACCCATTTTGCCCTTTACTTTGCAGCCTGCAAGATTCCCATATGCTGGAAAATCCTGAATAGTCCAGAGAAGCATAGCTCTTAATGTGAAAGTGGTGTGGCTGACTGCATCATACGTTGACTCTCCTTTCTCCCACAGGTGGTTTAGATCCTCTATAAGCGGTTCTAAGTACACATCAATATTGTTACCAGGTTGGCTTGGACCAGGAATCAGCAACGACAACATGATGTTCTCCTCCTTCATACACTTTTCAGGTGACATGTTGTAAATGACAAGCAAAACAGGCCAACAGCTGTAGTTCACATTCTTCATGTTGAAAGGATTGAACCCATCTGTGGACAGCCCAAGCCGAAGATTTCTTTCTTGAGCGACAAATGAAGGGTATCTGTCATTCATTTGATTACAAGTAACAGAATCAACCGGATGTCTGCTTTTTCCATCAGTGCTCTTATTAGTAAAATGCCACCTCAAGTCCTTTGACATGTCCTCTGACCTGAACATCCTCTTCAGCCGTGGGATTATAAGAAAATACCTTAGAACTTTCTGTGGAATACCTTTCTTCACATCACCTGTGCGCAAGTTAATCTTCCATCTTGAAGCATTGCATTTCGGACATTTGTCTAGCTTCTCAAACTCCTTTCTGAATAGACAGCAGTCATTCACACAGGCATGTATCGTCTCATAACCCATATCAAAAGATCTCAAAAACCTCTTCACTTCGTACAAGGACGTGTGCAAGACATTATCCTCGGGTAGCATCTGTGGCAAAGTCTCAAGCAGCAGATCGAAGCTTCTATCAGACCAACCACTCTGTGTCTTTATCCTAAAGAGTGAAACAATTGCAGAGAGCTTGCTGTGGTTAGCACAACTTGGATACAGAGGTGTTTCTGCATCGGCTAGCTTAGCAAGAAACTCATCTTCTGCCTTATCTTCACCTTCAGCAACCTCACTTAAGTCACCATGCCTAAGAAACTCTTCATCAACAAAGGCAGCTGCTTGGTATAACCCTAAAATCTCATTCCTCTTCTCACTTCCATTGCTTCTACTGTCAGTCCCTGACATTACTTCTCCATGGTGATACCAATCCTCCCTCATCTT
>NC_027756.1:13581196-13612095 GCF_000695525.1 Brassica oleracea var. oleracea | reverse complement strand
GAATTGATTACCACCTGACTTCTCGTTATTCTGTAACCTGACTTCTCTCCTCCTAATCTTCAGTGAAATCGAAATCGTAAAAGCAGAAGCAAATCAAAGGAATTCATCTGACAAATCAGATAAATCAAAGGAATTACAGACAAAATCGAATATGGGTTCACCGGGAATCTGACCGCCGGCGAAAACAACACCGTTCAGACACGAAGATCGATCAAAAATCGGAGAGATTGGGCTTCCCAATCATTTTTTTTTCTTCGATGGTTTCTATGTGAAGAGTGAAGGAGAGGCGGAAAAGGTTAAAACTAAACCCAAGTCTTTTGCATCGCGACAACACTTTACTCTGTTTTACTGTATTTTTTATTAATTTTTTTCCCGGATTAAATTTATCGCTAGCGAGGAACTAACGCTATGAAAAAGATGGGTATCGGATTACACCATTTTTGGTAGCAGTTTGAGAATTCGTGCTACCGTGAACTGCTACCAATAGCCATATTTCTTGTAGTGTTTAGTCCTGAGATGGACGATGCAGAAGTCTTGTTTTAGACACTGATCTGATTGGTCCATAAGAAGGACGATGAAGAAGCCTTTGATTTTGGTTTATTTTATACTAACCAGCCCAAAGAGGGGTTATTTGGTTTTGTTGATTTGTTTTTCAGACAGGTTATGTTTTACACATGGTGGTACACGCATATCACAGCAACATCATCCAAGATTTCGTGTGTGTATTTGAGGTCAATGACTCAATATGTTCGATCAGATTGTGGCATGGCCGATGGTAAAGAATAACCAACTATCATGTTCGAGGACGAAACATATTCTGCCCAAGATCTTCATTACCCACGGATTGCAGACAATTGGAGAGGTCCAAGGGACCTTCAGTAATGTCCAAATTAGGGGGAGTAATGTGTGTTGTACTCTTTTTCCTTCACCATGGTTTTGTCCCAATTAGGTTTTCCTGGTAAGGTTTTAATGAGGCAACATTAAAGCACATTACAAGCTCTAAATGGTTATGGCATCAAAGGGAGAGTGTTATGAACCAGATTGTGGATGACTCATAACCAAGAGATTATGATTTGTAATCTTTCCTTTTATATATGATGGTGTAATCTTCTATATAAGGAACCTCTATGTTATGAATAAAGATAAACTTTTTCGTTACTTTTATAACAAAGATTTCCTTTGCCTTTATATTCACTTTACATCATATATGATCCTTGTTTCTTTTGGTGCATGGTATAACTTGTCAAAATATATTACAAAATTGATTCTAATTGATTGATAGTTGAAATGAGTGATTCGAATTTTCGGGCAGAAACTAATTTGATTTGAAATGTATTCCCAGTTTATTCTATGAGTATGAATGGTGACCAAGGAATGATGGAGAATAATGCATTTTCTAACATTCCTATAAAAAAATCACCATTCACAAGGAATAATAATTCCCTCTCATTCCCTCTTATTCCTTTTTTTGTAGAGAATTAAAGAACAAAATTATTCCTAGTTATATTTGGGAAGGAACCACCATTCCTTTTCATTCCTACTATTTCATTCCCGTTTATTATTTTTCTATTCATTCCTCTTGTTTCCCGAATGGTCACCAGTCAGACCTTATATTTTTATCACCTATAATATTATTATATGATATCCCAAGCAAGCTCACTAATTTCTTTTGTCATACAATTTTATATTAATAGAACTGAATGAAATACAAGATGAGATGTACATAAGCCGGGTTGAAGAATTAAAATCCGATAAGACATAGTGGCAAGCACACACACAATAGAATACACATACAAACAAAGAATAACTTCGGAGCAAACACTAAACGAAAGCTAATTCTCCCTGTAAACCCAAAAAATCGTTCAACCGATAAGAGCAATTAGTCTCATTGGCCTATAAACAGATGGAATTCTCGCACTGAACCAAAATCAGCAATGCAGTGGACATCTCGAAAATGAGTACTCAAATTCATTTGAAGCCTTTGTCAGACAAAGCCAGAACCATTTTTGAGACACGTTTTTTTTTTTTTCATTTGAAATAAATCAAATCCATATAGAAAATTAATGTGAATGCTTCTTGTTACTAACCAAGCATTAGGCAAAATACAAATCCAGGTCTTGAAAAGAAGAGAAGAGTCTTGATTCAAAAAATAAAATCTCCAAATAAAAAAGGTATCTTAAAACTTCAACATAGGTCGGTCGCACTGACATATGTCCCGTCCCAGACTCGAAGAGATGTTCAAAGGTCTTGAACACTCAAACCTGGAGGAAGTGACTGCTTAAGCTTATCGGCCTTCTCTTGGTCGAAGACGCAGAGTGTGTAGAGGTACCTCGAGCACCTGACCTTGAACTTGACTATATCCTTGCTTCTCTTGATCTTCACTGACCTCGCATCCTTCCTCCTCGCCGTCAGAAGGAAGTCCTTGATCTCGTGGATTTGCTTAGGCATTCTCGCTGCTTCTGATGTTGTCGCTACAACTTTGAGACACGTTAATCAAAAAGAAATGAATTAAACATCCCACGAAATTTTCTTCTTTACCACATTGCTAGTACCATTGTTTATGTTTACCATCAATAAAGAAACATTTTCAAAAATACATTATTCATTAAGAAGCAAAAGACTCTTATACTACTGCTCTATATATATATAATAAATAATTGTTTAAATAAATAAATAAATAAATTATGTTTTAAAATTATATTTTTTCAAATTCGATTATCTTATAAAACAAAATTGATTTTTTTTTCGAATTTTCTTTTTGAAATCCTAAAATTCTTTTTGAAACTATATTTAAAAAAAAAAAATATGTATTTATTTATATATTTATTAGAATCCTACGTTTCACATTCCAAAAACTCTATCTTACCCATCAATTCTAAACTAAGTTTATATTAGTTAGCCCTAGGATTATAATTGTTTTTTTCCCTCTTTAAAAATGAGGATAAAATTGGTTAAGGTAAACATAAAAAGTGGTAATGTGATATTTTTGGTAATTTTTCCGGAATAAAACCCTTTGCTCAGCCGCACCTTCAGCCGGAATATTTATAGATATTATCAACATATTATGTAGTTTATTTATAGTTATATCATTATAGTTTAATTAATCAGTAATCGAACCATATATATATATATATATATATATATGATTTCTATAAATATCATTCACGGCATCACTAAAACCAAATCAGTTATTTCAGTTCGGTTTTGATTTATTTGGTGTTACCTGATTGACCCCGCCTAAACCTTAACTCTTTGGATTATTTCTACAAGAAAAAGCCACCAAAAACTTAAAAGATCAGAAAACAAATCGAGAATTACTTTCAAAGACAAAGCCCGTGAGAAAGAATCCTTTGCAGCTGCGGGTTGGAAGAGACATGCACCTGTAGTTAAGAAACACATATTTTTTCTGTCAAGAGAAACACACATATTTCCGCACTACAGTTGCAATTTAAGACAATATACGTGTTGTGATTCAAACTACCTAGCTATGGTATTAAGACTTACACAGAATAACAAAAATTTCTATATATATCTATATATTTTTGTTACCGTTAATACCGCACCACAATTATTTCATGTTTGTTTTACATGTTATCATTCAAACCCTAAGTCTGTCTCACCTGCTTCTCCTGAAACCGATTTAACTCCTGAAATACTTGAATACTGGTTTTCTCCGCATGCTATTAATGTTGGTTTGGACTTCGGAGAAAACCAACATTTTCAATAGTGCACAATCCAAAAAAGAAAAACATTAAAAGTACGTACTACATACAATAAATTTATTACGTACTTAAATTTATACACGCATAGTTTTATTTAAGGGTGATTTTTTTCTATATTCATAAGAGATAGAAAAAATTAAGAATATATCTATGTTACAGTTAAAAGCAGCGGGTGGGGCAATTTGCGCACAAACATGATCAAACTCTCCTTTAAGACGCGTGCGCGTGATATTGACACTCCAAAGCTAAAGTTGTCATACTGTACTACATACCATATAGTATAGTTATATAAATGATTAATTTAGTTACGAGGTTGAATTTCATCCATTACGTGACTATAGTATATATGATTATGATATAGTATGGAATACTCGACACATTTTCATTTCTGTGTATGCCCATAATACCTAATTAATTGATGGATCAAAATTAGTGTGATAGTTTGGGAATGTTATACTAAACTATACAATATCCATTAAATAGATATGAATGAACAATCTATTTACACCAATAGTACATCACGAGGAGGAAGAATAAGAAACAGCGAAAGAAAAAGAGACGAAAAAGAAGATGAAGAGAGAAAAGGGATGAAACACAAAGAGAGAGAAAGTTATATTCTTACATATATGAAAGTTTTCGAGCATTTTTCTTAAACTCGGAAAAAGAGATCGTAAAACGACAATTTTATTCTATTTTCAAATAGAATAACTAAAAAATACTAAATTTGAGTGTGAAAAGTGAATGTTAAGAATCATGAAACTTATGAGAAAATACAATTTGCAGAGGGATTGAAGGGTGCTGCCATGAATGGAGAAAAACTACCACGAAAGGTGGAAGAGGAAAAGAAGATATATTGGGAAAAAGTAAAGAGATTAAAGGTGACGATGGTGAAGAAGGAGAAGATGGTGGTGGTGATGAAACAACTGAACGTGGCGATGCTAAATGTGGGATTTTTTGTAGTAACTGATGGTGATGGAAGAAGAGGAGGAGGGGGACAAGACGTGGAGATGATGTAACAATACATGTTGCATTGTACTATTTTATGTTTATCAACGCAACATGTACTGTTTATCTTCTTCCAATAGTTTTACGCATTCTCTGTTTCTTAATCCACATATATCGAAAGTGGTAAAATTGTAAACTCAAACAAAGATATGAAGAAAAGTGATCAGACATAGTTCTTGGATCAGATGATTGACGGCATGCGAAGTATCACTTTCCAAAAATTTCATAAAACTTGTAAATTATCATGAAAAAAAAGAAAGAGAACAAAGATGAATATAAATTTTGGAAAAGAAAAAATAGTTTCAGAAGAATGAAATCAAAGATGTAAGTGAGAGTGAGAATGAAACAGTGGAATGAAAGGTATTTTTTGTCTTTATACATATTATACGAATAATATCATAGCTAAAGAATTATTATGGTTATAAATTTCATTTTTGGTATTGATATGTATAAGCATTCCAATTTCTCTTTATTTAATTAATTAATTCAAATAACCGGTAAATCATGCATGGGACCCTACCTTGAGTATATAGATTTAGATATTTGTTAGAATTCAATTCTTGCATATGATTGTAGTGGCATCTGATAGATTAGACACATATAATGTCTTTATAAAAAGATTTGAATAATCTTTCTTTTTTTCTTTTAGCATGAATGATATTGAATGTCAAATTGGTATATATTTATCATCAGTATATATGTACTAAACCATATATGTACATTGGGAAAACGGCTTATTCATGCCCGCACTATGAAGCCAGGAAAAATACATACCCAAACAATATTAACGTGCTAAAACATTCCTAAACTAAATAGGAATTTGAATTACATACCTAAACTCATAATAAATAGCTAAAATATGTCTCGTAACTGACACATGACAGTCCATTTTAAAATATATTGATTTATTTTTTAAAATTATTATCTTTTAGTTTTTGTCATTTTATTTGTTTGTAAAGTGCCACAAATAATTAAAATCATCAAATTGGCCTTATTTATAATTTCAAAATTGGAAATAAATTTTAATATATGGTGATATATAAAATAGAAATATTTTTTATCAAATAAAATAAATTTAATAATATAAATATATTATTATTTCATATTAAATTTTTGATACAAAAAATTTAAATAAATAGAAAACAACATAAAAACAGTATCATAATTTAAAGCCTAATTTAATCTCACTAGTTCTTAATCGGGAAATAGTTTTGTAAACTTTTTGTGTATTATTAATATTACATAGTAATTTTGTAGCAAAATAAAAATAATGTAATATGGTCTAGTGGTTTTGTGTGATATTTGTTTTCTTGAGATGCTGCGTTCGAAACTACTTTTGGTTAACTAGCCATTTTTTTCTTTTTATTAAGTAAGGGTAATATTATTAAAGATCTCTACTGTAAAATTAAATTTCTAAAGAGTATTTTTAGTTATGTTGATTAAAATTTGAATGACTATATTTGTAAAGAAAATTTTATATAAATATAAATTGAGTGGTATTTCCTGTAAATATTGCATATGAATAAGATTATTTATAATTAATTCTCATGTTTTAATAAGGTAGATAACATACTTTGATAACTAAATTAATTAATATATTGTATATGATAACTACCTAAATTTCTGATAAATAATTAAATTTATTATTTAAATTTATAATAAATTTAATTAAAATCTGGTAAAAAAGTAAAATTGTACTTTTCAAATTAAAATTATAAATACGATAAATTTGATTATTTAAGTTATTTAAGGCATATTAATAAAAAATAAAATTATAGGGACTAAACTACAAAAAAAGTTAAAAAAATAGTTTAAATCATCATATAACCCGGCTATAGGCATGTTTTAGCTATTTATTATGAGTTTAGGTATTCAATTCAAATTCTTATTTAGTTTAGAAATGTTTTGGCACGTTAATATTGTTTGGGTATGTATTTTTCCTGGCTTTGGCTTTGTAGTGCGGACATGAATAAACCGGTTTTCCTGTACATTCAAATCATAAAGTAGGAACCCAGTGGGCCTGTTATCTACCGGCTTCCACTATCAAATTTTCATAATGTATAGTTCTAATCGAACGATTAAAAATTTCAATCTATGAACACACATATATATGTTGATATGTATGAACATATGTACATTATACCATAATTAAAATTAGGATTTATAAAGCATTAAACATGTTCCGATTTAAACCAGTTATAATAATTGATATAAATATTTGCAGTATTGTTTTTTAAATTGATGTAAAATATTTTCTTTACCGCTTTCTAAACTATAAATTACAAATTACAAATATAAAATAAATGATGCAAAATATTCTAGTGAATTTTTCTTCCGTATTTCTGCATTGTCGTTATTTTTTTGATAAAATATTTCTGCATTATAGTTGCAAGTAGAACTTTAGGTAAATTGTAATCTACTCTACAAGAATGAATCGAAAGCATCAACGTGAAATCATTAAAAAAAAAAATAGAAAGAGCAACTAAGAGTGATATATTAATTAACCGAGTCCAGTAAAAATAGGTTTGGTATAAACATATAAATAAAAGGACTGGACTGTCACTGGAACATAGACAAACATGGAATAATAGCACAAAACCCCTAAAAGTTATATTTTGCAGCCTCTAAACAACGACATAAAATTGAGTAATAATTCTTCGGATAGGCGATAGAGAAAGAAATATAGAATCATTTCCAGTAATCTGATTTGTAATCTTTCGAAATTCGTTGATCGATAAATATTTTCTGTCCATCGTTTATATTATTGTCGCGAACCGTTTAATTTTCTTTATAGTAATTATAATTTCGGTATGAAATTACTTTTTTTTTTTAATTATTAGAAATTTTTAATATAGTTTTGGTACGTATTTTGGTGATACTAGACAGGATAACACGTATATCCTTTAAAAACTAAATATTCCACTTTGTATAGGCAAAATGAGCTATATATCTGGTATGTATTTTGTTGCTAACAGCTAACAAGTAACAACATACATACAGTACAAATTATATTTTATAAATTTGTAAACCTACAGATTTAAAAGAAATATTTCAAAATAATATGTAAACAAAACTTTAATCGACAAATTCATTTGTAGATCCGAAGAATGTTTGAAGTCCATGTTTTCTAAAAAAGTATCTAAAATTAGAAATGTTACTTTGGGTTCATATTTTAAATTAATTAAGTTTAAATTTAATTTCTTTTAATTTCAAGAAATTAATAACAAATTAACATAAAAAATACAATTAGAAATAAAATAAATGTATATATAGTTAATTTTTAAATTTTCGTATTTTGTTTTGTTTTTCTGTGTCATCGACAAAACCAGACTCCTAATAAAAGTATTATAAAAGTATTATAAAAACACTATTTCGTGATCTAATTAAAACCATATTTATTGAAATTTGAAAAATATTATATTATATGAATAATAATATATATTCCTAAAACAACACTTATTTTGAAGTATCAAAGGACAATAAATATTTTATTATATTAATACAACTATATTTTTGATAATTTATTATCTTATCAAATTATTTTTATTTTGAATTTTTCCAATTTTTATATAAATATTGATTAACTTATAGGTTATTAAATATACAGTTTAGACATATTATCTATATAAAACAAATTTTTTGGTAAGCAATCTATATATAAATATTCACACATAAAGATATATATACATATATATTGTATTATATCTATACTATTAAAAGAGAAGTACAAAAATAAAATACCCCTTAATTTTTCAACTTATTTACAATGGCATGCAACTGAAGTTATTAATTAACTTATCTTTTATGATTCTTTGTCTTTTCTTCTTTAATTAATGTATTTCCAAAATCAAATTCTAACTAAAATTTTATGGCAACAATAATTAATAAACCTAGGTTTTTGTATTCTTTGTCTTTCACTATTATTTTACATATGTGTGTTCGGAAATAATTAATTTCATATATAAATTTAATAATTAAATACATCCATTATACGGTAACTATTTTACTAATTCGAAAATACATAATATAGTATATACAACAATTTTACTATACATTATCATAAAATTTTAATCCATAAATAGTATATACAAAAAATTATTATATATTATCATAAAATTTTGATCCATAAAAAAAACTAAAAATACATTTGTTCGAATATACAGGTCTTATTTTAAATATATTGATCATACAATTGATGGTTTACAGGATAAAATAAAATTACTCAATATAAACAGTAAAATTATTGTGTTTCGAAATGTCATATTAAACAATTATTTGAATGGGTAAATTTTAAAATATATAATATAACTAATACAAATAAAAATTTATTTATAAAAAATATAAATAAACATCCACGCATCTACGCGGATCAAGCTCTAGTTATTGTTATTTAATCATCGTAGAAATTTGGGTTTGGAGCGAAATGTCAGTTTATACACTTACAAATCAGAAACCAACTAAAAGTTTCATCTTTAATAGGTGACTAACAGAAATAGAACCAACTGCAAAAATATGTATATTTTATATATTCAAGAACAAGGACAGGAACAAAAGGTTCTTCAACATAGAAACAACCCATATCTGCTAAATTCAGCAATAAAACCCCCTACAAAATATTAAATTAAAATACTAAAAAAGAAAGAGAAAATACATTAAGATTATTGTCCATGCTTTGAAGTCTTCAAGCTGAATTTAGCATATATGTTCCCGTCCGTCTTGACAACTACAACTCTCTCTCTCTCTCTCTCTCTCTCTCTCTCTCTCACTCTTTAATCACCTAAAAGAATAAAAAACAAATTCAGCTTTGTTAGTTATATATCTTTTTTTCTAACATAGAGTCTATTAATGTATAATAGGAAAAAAATGTATAATGGGTAAACCTATATTTCTAAGTCGTAAATCATTCTTTCTTTTGTAGTTGGTCCCCTCCAACACCATTGTTGCCTCTGCCTACCTTTGAAGAGTCATCTTTTTTCTACTATCTCTACTTTTTTCCAAGTAATAATTCAATCTTTGATCATGACGTACGAATTTTATTTTCCTTCTTTATAATTATTATTTTAACCAATATTAATGAGTATCTTGATGCTAATAAAGAACCGTTTAATATACGTTCATCTACTATACCTGAAACTGTTGCCCCCAAACGTTGGTGTCCAGAAGTCGGCGGTTGTTTCATTAGCCACCGGAAAAGTGCTTGATATGGGAACGAGACACAGACCGTGTGCTCTTAGTTCTAGATTCTCGTTTCCATCTTGACTCTTACCAGATTTCTGCATGAATCCATACTAAATTAATACTTAATTACCCATGATGGCGTGAAACTCCAAAGTTAGACACAAATCACACACTAGATCGAGTAGTAATTAAACCTGATGTTGTTGTTGGACGGAAGCACCTTGTTTCATGTATGGAGTGCTTAGAACCTGTATTTAAAAATATTTTTATGCTCAATTATTGATCATATCTTTTTAACAAATTATTTGATTATTTCTAGGGTTTCTTGACTTAGAAAAAGATTTCATGAGAGAAATCACTAGAAACGTACAGTGACTTGATCATGAAGGAACTTGATGTACTCTATGGATTCTTGGAGAACAGATGCAGTATCTGTCTGAAAATTATCCCAAAGAACAGAAAAAATTAATAAAGAGGCTCAATACATAAACCTAACCAAGAGAAAACTTTTGTTCCTATATCTTACTAATCCAAATAAATAAATAAACACATAAATCTTTCACCTTTCCGAAAGGTGAAACTAGCTGTTGTAATGAAGTAATCTGGTCCCTTAGATTCTCTTTTCTCACCTGTTACATTTACAATCCATTTTATCCACCAAGAAATGGAAATAAAATTAATGTTAAATAAACAAATCTTGATTTATGATTATGTACCTTAAAAGTTGGCAATGGTGAAGGCGTGCTAATTCTCTGTTTCTTCGACGCGGAATCATTATCCTTTGCTCTCTTCAAAGACTCGCTCTGGCCTTTAGTCTTCTGATTCTTCAACACAAAAGAAAAAATTCATAAATTAGCAACAAACTTATATATCACCAAAACAAAACTTATATATTAGCAAATTTTGACATAAATGTGATTAATTACCTTAGTTTTGTCCTCAAGACGAGTAGGTATTATCTGCGAAGTGGTTACAAAACTGTTATGCGGCGTGTTGTTTAAGTTAGTGGTTGATGAAGAACTCCAAAAGGGTCGAGAGTTTGTGCTGTTAGAGAAGTTGTTAATTATTCCATAAGCAGCTTGATGATGAGGACTTGTCTTACTACTAGCCCAAGAGAGCTGAGGATTGTTGATTGAACAGCTAGTGGTAGAAAGGAACCTGTACTGACTCGGTTCCGGATCGTAAAAGGTTTGTAACAAGCTCGAGGAAGGAGGAGAAGGTGACGAAGATGAAGAACAAGCTGGATTAAGAAGATAAGGTGAACTAGTTGTAGATAAGAATCCTTGGCCATGATAGTGATCTTGTGAGCTTCTGAAGCTTGAGTTTAAGTCTTCTTGTCTGAAACATAAAGCAATAAACAAAAGTGGTCTCGTGATTATTATTGAATGTTTTCAATATCCTCGAAAACTAGAAGAACTGAAAGAAATTAAAGTTAATGTTTGTTCTTAAGAAGTTTACAAAACGGTTTGGTTCCAGTCTGAAGAAGAGTTTGAGGAAAACCCTAGACCCATCATTTGCAACGTCGAGTCAATACTCACGGTGCTTCCTCCACTGTCGGAATCAGCCTCTCGCTGTCCGAAACAAGGCGACAAGAGATGATCCGAAGGGGACATAACGCTCCTTGGCGAGTTCCACCACGCGCCGCCTCCGCTGCCGCAAATTGCTGCCGTCGCTTGAAACTCCTCAGCCATAAAAACAGAATCAGGAAATTTTAATTTATGCTTACTCCAAAGTTGTTATTAGACAAAGGTCAAGAGTTTTATATGTGTGTGTGCTGTGTGATATGAAGAGTATTAATGTGAATTTTTGATACATGTTTTATGAGGGTGTGTATATGTTTATATAGGAAAGTACGGACAAGTGTGTGGAAATTACCGGAATTTAGTTGACAATTGGCACAGTTTAGACTAAAAAATTATATATCAACATAAGTGAATTTTCTTTTGTTAAGAAGTAATCTTGATTTTTTTTATTAATGCTTTTTTATATACTTTTTTGAAAGAAAGATGTTGTAATAATAGCGGTTCCTAAAAAGGCATTAATAAAACAACTGTCTGGATGAGATTTGTTTCATTGCTGCTTGGTTTTTATAAGAAGCGATGATTATCCTCTTAATTTAACTAATTCAATATTTAATTTGAGATTAGATAGGTGTTTGGTATATTATGCAAGATGCCAAAAGAGGGATGATATTCAGACATTATATCTAACGGGAACCTAAGATTGGTTGACATCAAATTCTATAACCGATAGTTTACTAACTGGTCGGAAATAGAAAACTTCTCAAGGTTTTGATCAATTACTTTTTTTAGTAATTAAACCCCTCGACTAAAGATAAATCGTAAAAAAAATATTCAACTAAAAATCTTGTGAAATAAACCTTCAATTTTAATTCCGTTAACATATGTTACCCTCTATCTAAAAAACCGTGACGGAGGGTGACATATGTTAACGGTTTATAAGTTGAGGATTTTTTTTACGATTCAAAAATAGTTGAGGGGTTTTATCACTAAAAGTCATTAAATGTTATTAAATTATTAATTATCATTTATAAATTTTTTTAGATTGATTTATAAGCCTTTAAAACTAATTTATAAATTTTAATACATTAATCTATTATAAAATTAATTTATACATCTTAAATTAATAATTTCCAACACTACTTACAACTTCAAAATATTAAATTATTTGATATTTGGCGACAGTAATATAAAAAAGTTTGTGTGTTTATATCGTCATTGTTAAATATTAAATAATTTAAAGTTTATAAGTTATATTAAGTCTTAAGTAATGTCGAGGATAATTCATCTATGAAGTCAATCTTTTTATTTAAAGTATGACGCACTTTTTTCCTATTTTTATGATTTCTGTCATCTGGCTCATACTTCCCCCCTCCCCTCCAAAATAATGCATGATTATTTTTATTCTCATTTATTTCTGAATAAATACTGTATATTTTTATTTTCTTGATCAGTAATATATTTGAAACATAAAGTAATACAATAAATCAAGAACAATATAGGAAAATAGGAAAGTATGAGCCGGATGACGGAAATCATGAAAATAGGAAAAAGTGCGTCCTAATCTAAATAGAAAGATTGACTTCATGGATGAATTATCTTCGACGCTACTTAAGACTTAATATAACTTAGATACTTTAAATTATTTGATATTTGACAATGACGATATAAACACACAAATTTTTTTATATCACTATTGCCAAATATCAAATAATTTAATATTTTGAAGTTAAAAAAAGTTGTATGTAGTGTTGAAAATTATTAATTTAAGATGTATAAATTAATTTTATAATAGATTAATGTATTAAAATTTATAAATTAGTTTTAATGGGAAATTACATATTTACAATTTTCATGGTATCACTTTTCATTTTTGCCACCACTAAATGGACATTTTCAAATATATCTTCTTCATTAAGTGGCAAAAGACTCTTATGCCCTTGTTCTTTATATATATAATAAATAAATATTTAAATAAATAAAAATCTAAAAAAATAAAAAGTATTTTTTTTTCTTTTTCAAATTATACTATTTCGAAATTCAAACCCTAAACCCTAAAACTCAACTATAAACCTTAAACCATCAATCCTAAACACTAATTTTTTTGAAATACGAACCCTAAACCCTAAACCATCAATCCTAAACCTTTTTTTTTTTGAAATACGAACCCTAAACCCTGAAACATCAACTCTAAACCCAAAACTCCGAAACATCAACTCTAAACCCTAAACCTTCAACTCTAAACCCTAAAACATCAACTCTAAACCCTAACCCTAAACTTCAACTCTAAACCCAAAACTATCAACACTAAACCCTTAACCCTAAAAAGTAAACTCTAAACCCTAAAAAATTTACCCTAAACCTTAAAACAATAACTCTTAACCCTAAACCTTCAACTCTAAACCTTAAACTCTAAACTCTAAATCCTAAACTCTAAACCCTAAACCCTAAACCCTAAAACACTAGAGTTGATGTTTTAGGGTTTAGATTTGAAGGTTTAGGGTTTATGTTTAGGGTTTAGAGTTGATGTTTTAGGGTTTAGATTTGAAGGTTTAGGGTTTTATGGTTTAGGGTTCGAATTTCAAAAAAATATAGGGTTTAGGGTTTAGGGTTTACGTTTAGGGTTTAGAGTTGATGTTTTAGAGTTTAGATTTGATGGTTTAGAGTTTAGGGTTTAGGGTTTAGAATTGATGTTTCATGGTTTAGGGTTTAGAGTTGATTATTTAGGGTTTAAAGTTGATGTTTTAAGTTTAGATTTAGGGTTTAGGGTTTACGGTTAGGGTTTATAGTTGATGTTTTAGGGTTTAGATTTGAAGGTTTAGGGTTTAGGATTTAGGGTTTAGAGTTTAAAGTTTAGAGTTGATGTTTCAGGGTTTAGGGTTTAGAGTTGATGTTTCATGGTTTAGGGTTTAGAGTTGATGATTTAGGGTTTAGAGTTATGTTTTAAGTTTAGATTAGTTAACCATATGTTTTTTTTAATCAAAAGTTATAAATGTATTTTACCTTTCGTTAAAGATGAGGGTAAAAGTGGTTAGTGTAAACATGAAAAGTGGTATTTTGAAAATAGTATTTTTGACAATTTCCCTAGTTTTAAAGGCTTGAAAATCAATCTAAAACAATATATAAATAATAATAAATAATTTAATAACATTTAATTACTTTTAGTGATAAAATTCTTCAACTATTTTTGAATCGTAAAAAAAACCATCAATAAAGTTTTCAACATTATAAACCCCCAACTTATAAACTGTTAACATATGTCACTCTCTGTCACGATTTTTTAGACGGAAGATAACATATGTTAACGGAGTTAAAGTTGAGGGTTTATTTCACAGAATTTTTAATTGAAGGTTTTTTTTACGATTCATCTT
Source organism: Brassica oleracea var. oleracea (assembly GCF_000695525.1). Classification (NCBI taxonomy): domain Eukaryota; kingdom Viridiplantae; phylum Streptophyta; class Magnoliopsida; order Brassicales; family Brassicaceae; genus Brassica; species Brassica oleracea. The sequence continues at coordinate 13,597,299 of NC_027756.1, read as the reverse complement.
TAGTCGAGAGGTTTAATTACTAAAAACTCATTACTTCACTATAAATTAACTTCCAAACACAATCCTTGTTGTTAAATCGTCTTTATTCGATCGTCAATTGTAAATAACGCATTAGACTATGTTGTAATTGAATTTAATACTAGTAATCATGTTTAGAAAAAAAAAAAAAAATCTGTTGTGATTTGAAACACACCAGTAAAATCTAAATCTGGTGCTATTTAAAAACAGAAAAATTGAATATGAAATTATGACGAATGATTTTTAGTAGAATTCCATAACTGAAACAATAAAAATAATCCAAATATAATATAATTATTTTAGAATTCATACAAATGTTATCAAAATTCTAAACACCAGAAAATAACAAACAATTGTGTTTTTATTTTGCACTAAATAATGATACTCTTACATAATAAAAGTCTTTTTTAGATAAAAAAAAAGAAAGAAAGTTGCCAGTTAGATTTTTTCGGGCGTAATTATAAAATAAGATTTGTTCTTGTGGTTTGAGATTGAGACTATGGATAAATGGAATATGATGACGATCGTCGTTCGATGCTAAGTTTTGATCTGTGTGTCACGTCACAGTTCCTGGACCTATTGTGTTTGTGACTTTTTTCCTAATCTCTTTTTACCAAACGGTCCAATTTCTTTTGAAGTAGCTTTTTCTAAATTTCATAAATATTTTATTCTTCTTACAATTATGATAAGTCAATCAATTGTTGCACTTTATTGATTACAATTCATAGATCTGTATTGCCCCTCTTAAGCATGGACACTTTACCCGATATCCGAAGCTGCATCCGAACCCGACCCGAAAATTTTGAACTGAAATCTGAATCGAAGTAGCAAAATACCCGAACGGATATTGATTTAGGAGAGATTAGATATCCGAACCCGAACGGATAATATCCGAACCAGAATGGATACCCAAAAGTAACCGAACATAAGTATATATAACCTTATATTTTTAATTTAAATCTTTTATTTTATTTAAAATAATTATATTAATGTTACACATATTTTAAAATCATATAATATACATATAAGTACATATAAAATGATTTGATATTCACTTAAAATGCATGTCAAGCTTTTTGTTTTATGTATTAACAAAAGTTACATCTAATTTCTTTTTAAAAATGACCAAATTAATGTTTATTTATTTTTGCAATGTTATCTCCAAATCTATTAATCACTCAATCTATTAAAAATAAAAAAAAATTAGTTAAGTAAAAGTTATATTTTTAAATACAAAAAACTTAAAACAATGAAAAAATTAATTTTTTAATTTCAAAATCTAAATATCCGAACCCGATCCGAAATAACCGAATCCGAACTAAAAATACCCGAACCCGACCTGAAATACAAAAATACCCGAACGGGTTCTATCTCCCTATACCGAAATACCCGAAAATCCAAAATACTCGATCCGAATCCGAACGGGTACCCAAACACTCACCCCTAATCCCTATCTTAATAGTTTTACCTTTTTACCCAGAACCCAAACATTGTAAATAATTATTTTCAACAAGAATTTAGTCCGAGCATTATAAATAGTGTCTATTAGACACTCTTTTACCATTGGTAAATCTTAATTGTTTTTCGTTAAAGCCATTTTCTTAAATTTTAATATTGTATGATGCGAGAGCCACATAAATTTAAAGTTGGTTTGTTGTTAAATTTGAAAATGGAATGGTATAACTTTACCTGCTCATCGTTATCCTACCGATGAATTGAACCGGGCAGTGGCACATAGATATTCCATTTGCATTCAAACAAACCAGGTGCACAATATTCGTTTTTTTTTGTCATCCGCACAATATTCGTATCCGATCTATTTTAAGTACATAATCTTATTCGCTCAAATATTCAAATGTAATTGTTGGTAAATTAATGTTTGATCAGTCAAAAAAATATAATAATAATGTTTGAACTAAACCATAAAATATGTGATGTAAAAGTTTTCACAGAAGAACACTCGCTTTTTCAGTCCATGTTTGACGTCAAACACAAAAATCATTTAGATATATATAGCTAGAATTAATCATTTTTAGTATCCAGGGAAAAAAATCAAATGGAACTGATGTAATTACTTATATTGGATAATGGTTACTGGAAAGAAAAAACTAAGACCTAAGATGTCGCAATTAAATCAAGAATGAATTACATTGAGAGAGAAAATTTTAAATTTTTATAACATCATAAGGCAGTTTATGCTGACGATCATCTTTGTCTGTAGTATCAAACAGCGAGACCACCTGCCTGAGCCGCCACACTCGTCGTCTTCCAATCGCATTCGCAAAGAGAAAGCTCAATCAACAATGGTCTACTTTCTCGTAATTGCATCATTAGTCCATTATTTATAGGTTAAATTTGATTTTGTCTCAAACATTCTGATTTGCAGATACATCCTATCTAATTGACCCTAGATTTTTGAATTACAATTTAGATCTTGTTTGATGGAGAATCTTGGGTTTTTTTTTGAACATTTGACCTCTAAATTGTTACATCATTTTGTTTTTGAACCCAAAAAAATTCAAATTTGCATTTGTATCCTTTAAGATATGCAATAAACAAATATATTGGAATCATAATTGATAAGTAGACAGCCATGCGTTAGACATATTGGAATCCACAAAACTGCATTTTTCTATTGTTTATGTGTGTCCACATGTACGCTGAATTTACATTATCAATGTGTACAGAAAACCGTGTGTACACCTAAATCCCATAAGAGACTAAGCTACAAAATCAATTGAAAATGATAGAGAGTTTCTCAAACTGAGAGCATTGGAGCTAAAATAGTGAGACAAGCTGCTTTCAAACCAATATTTTCTACATTTGTAAAGCCACATTTGTTATCTTTTCTTATACATCCACCTTGCATAGTTCTCGTGGACAACAATATCAGAATGTATATGTGTACTAAATCTATCCGAATGTACAATCTCCTTCTTGATGAGCCACTTGTATATTTTTTAAAATACATCCACCTTACACAATGTATACATCATAGTGTACATGTGGACACTATCAATAAAGTGTACATATGTACACTATGTATCCAAATGTACACTAGTGCTCAAAATATTTTCTACATTTGTAAAGCCACATTTGTAATCTTTTGTTATACATCCACCTTACATAGTTTCTTGTGGACAACAATATCAGAATGTATACGTTTACTAGATGTATCCGAATGTACAATCTCTTTCTTGATGAGCCATTTGTATATTTTTTAAAATACATTCATCTTACACAATGTATCCATCATAGTGTACATGTGGACACTATCAATAAAGTGTACATGTATACACTATGTATCCAAATGTACACTAGCGCTCAAAAAAATTTCTACATTTGTAAAACCACATTTGTAATCTTTTGTTATACATCGATCTTACATAGTTTCCCGTGGACAACAATATCAGAATGTATACGTGTACTAGATGTATCCGAATGTACAATCTCTTTCTTGATGAGCCACTTCTATATTTTTTTTAAATACATCCACCATACACAATGTATCCCTCATAGTGTACATGTGGACACTATCAATAAAGTGTACATGTGTACACTATGTATCCAAATGTACACTAGTGCTCAATATTTCACATCTACATCATTTTATTTGTACATGATACACAAGTTGAGTGATATCTCATGATTTTAATGAGTTTTAATATTTGTTATTTGTTCATTTAAGTTTTTTTTAGGACTCATTTAGAGTTATCTCAAGATTTTAATGGTACACAAGTTGAGTGATATCTCATGATATTTAACATCTAATGATATTTAACATCTCATGATATTTGCAAATCAGAAACATTTGGGGTATAAACGAAATGAAACAAAACAGCAGGGACCAATGATGCAAAATCAGAATATTCGCTGGTCTAGATTGTACAATTAAAAATATTGGTGGTAATTGTAAAGAAACTTGAACAAATTAGAAGTTTGAGATAAATTAGAGAATAAGCAAAAGTTGGAGGACCATATGTTGTAAATAATAAAAAGTTCACCATTGTTGCTCCTATCAAGCTTTCTCTCGGATCTGCGGCTGAAGCAATGATGATTCCAGTAGCCACAACTACGATCTCGAGCATGACGACCATGGCGAGGAGGAGACATGTTGACCTTTAAACGTATTGTCGTAAATGGAACTCACGGTTTACATCAGCTTGATGTGGAGGAGACCGAAAATCTTGGCCGTCGTACATTTCGATTCACCGTCGTACATCCGCGTTCTCCTCTGACCATAGCTTTATGAGTTTACTCGTCCTCTATCTCATTTAATCAAAAACGAAATCAATATTTTTTTTCTCGGAACTGATTTTATCTTAATATATACATGTAAGAGATAAGATAAAACAAAAGAAAAAAATAATTAATAGGTTTTGGTGGTTATCGAGTCTCTTCGGGTCCACCAATGATTTTTAAATTTCAAAATACCAACGAAATGAAAACCACCTAACTACGATTCAAAGGACTGGTTACACTTTTTAGAGGGGTAAATTGAATATTTTTACTTAAAAACTATCCAAATAGCACAAACTGCTTTAGAATATTAATAAAACTTGTAAACTGCCTTAAGGTGTTAATAACTCTTACATCAATGTTCATATTGAAAAATACAATTAATTAATTAATAATGATTATTTCATGGTTTCTCTCTGTGACAGAATTTATTGACATTGATTTTCTAGTAAGTAAGACTTCAGAGGTTGAAATTAATTCAGAGACAGTTAGGTCAGATCCGTGTGACTAGTAAAACTCTACTAAAAGAAAAAAAAAACAAAAAGATTATATCAAGCAAATCCAATTATTATTGTTTAAATGTAAGCAAGAAAGTGTCTTTTTTTTTTTTTTTAACATATAAGCAAGAAAGTGTCGAAACCAATTTGATCAAGTTGCTTAAGCCCATCCGAGTCCACCCGCCAAAAAAGAACGTCATTAACCGATAGGTTAAAAGTTAATCCAGAGAGTCGACTACGCTAGCTTCTTTATTATTCTATAAACCCACTTGTTAGTGTTGACTTTGGATAAAAATAGAACTATTGAAGCTTCGAATAGTAACACAGATAAGAAAATATAGTTAAAACAGATAATGTAGATTAAAAAAAACAAATACAAATTAAAAAGAATATCATACAAAACAAATGCAGATACAATTGATCAAACTAATTTGTCACATCATTTTCTTTATTTAAGTATTGAAAAAATTGGAATGGTGTAAGTTAAATATCAAAAACAAAATACAAATACTAGTTAATATATATATATATATATATATATATATGTATATCTCATAATATATTTGTAGACAAAAAAATTTGTTGAATAATATTGAATATAAACCTCAAGTATTTTTAGTATATTCACTTTGTTTAACATATAAGATGTTTTAAAACGATGTTTTAAAATATAATATATTTTCAATTTTGTATGTAATTTTTCACTTTATTAATAATTGCGTAAAAATTATATTTATAACTGATTGAACTGATTTTAATTTCTATTTTTAGTGATACTTTTGAAGTAAAAATAACTTTGTAAATATTTGTACATTCACCTAAAATATCTTATATTTTGGAACAGTGGAGATATTAATATTTTAATAATTAACTGAACCTAATTAATTAAAAAAAAAATTTAGAAATTATATTTGCATGCCTATTAATGACATATATTAGAAAAATAATACATTTAGAACAAAAACAACATGTACTCCTTATTGCAAATAAATAATATAAAATATGATTATACAAAAATAATATATATAGTTTGTTATACATATATTTATATAAGATAAAGTATATGTTTTCTATTTAATTTTAAAAAATATTTTTTTCTAAAAGTAAAATACTACACAAAAGTTAAAAATTACTAAATTTATATTTGAAAAAATTGTATTTGGTGTGGAAGTGATTGGATGAATTTAAAAGTGAGATTTTTATAAGTAAATTAATATATAAAAACTATATGCATTGGTCCTCTCCAAACAGTCTAACTCATTTTCTTTCTTTTTTTTGAAAAAAAACTCATTTTCTTTTTGTCTACGCAGATCAATAACTTAACAGTATCTTTAATCTGCATGCAATTTTTTGTTGTTTTACAATGTTTTTTATTATGTAGTTAAAATGTTGAATGACAAGTAAATGCAATATTTTCTACTTTACAAACAGACTGCATTTATTCGGTATTTGGCATGCAATTCGATTCAATACCTAAATTAGATTTTAATTTTTAAGCACTATAATATGACACAGCCATGAACCATCGTATGACACCCTAAACTAGATCTGAAGAATCTTTGTCAGTCCATCAGATTTCTTTCTAACGAACGGTCTGGTCGATCCCATCTATAAACCGTCACTTCTGGACACATGTGCTAAATAGTCTTTTATGTCAAAACTCAGTTTCTTTTTTCAACTTTTTCATTAGGTTCCGGAACATAGCCAATTTTGTGGTTTGTGTTCACAAGAGGAAAAAACTAACATCCCTAGACTTAGCATTGCGAGCCAAAGAATCCGTTTAATCAAAATGGGATAAAATTTGTATGTCAAATATGAACAATGCTAAAGTTGAAATTGATACATTAAGAAAATCACGTGAAGGTGATATATAGTTGAGATGTTGAATTAATATTTTCTGAACTACATTTTCTTGTTTATTGGAATGCAACGCAAGTGTACATTTTTCGGAAATACGATAGAAATTGATAATGAAAATTGAGATTTATGCACTTGTTTTATAAAACAAACTTAGTTGATTATGAATAGACCATTGCTCAAAATACGTATGTAATTTTGCTATATACACAAATACAATCATATACAATATATATACCGACAAAAAAATAAATAAAACACAATATAGATGAGGAAAACGTACTGAATATGGCTGATGCAATATGAACATGAATGAAATTTTAAAGTGGGTGAGGGAAAACGACAAATAGTCAAAAAGAAGGACCCACACGGCAAATATGAGTGGATACTTTGTTTGGCACAGCTAGTCGGATGAGTGTCAGCGACTCATTCTTTTCTTCAAACCTCAAATCATCATCTCGACTCCCCTAACAAATTTGTAAAGAAATCTTCCAACAATTATTTATTTTCTCTCTTTGCAAAAGCAAAAGCTTTTTTTTTTGTTTATGATAAACAACTTTTAACACTTAAGCATAGGGCTGGACACGGATCGACACGGATCAGATATCCGGATATCTAATTTTTGGATTTTTTTTGCTTCGGAAAAATACTGATATTAAGAAAAACAGATATCCGGAAAATAAATAGATATTTGAGGATATTTATGAATACTGGTGGATATCTCATCCATTTTGATTAATATAAATAATCTTAAAATTCGTTACAAATTTGTTTTTAAAAATATTTTCTTTGCATGACATATAAAATAAAAATTAAAAGAAGTAATGAAACTACATATTTTGTAAAAAAATTAAACTTATTTAACAATTATAATAACACAAAACTTAAGAAAAAAATTATAATTGTTATAAATGTTTTCTCTTCTTTTTATGTGATACTTTTATATAAGTAATAATGTGAACAGAATTTGTTAAATCAGATGTTAGAATAATAATTATATAAATTTATACATTTAAAACTTTAAATATAATCAAGGTATATATATTGTCGGATCGAAGCGGATATCCGCTTCCCAAAATTTTAATATTTGTGATTTGTTTTGATTTTAGCGGGTATTGATTTTGAGTATTTGTTTTGCTTCGAAAGTTTACGGATATCCATAATTTTTAGATCGAATCGAAACGAATAATGAATAGAATCAAATTTAACAGATATACATAACGCCGTTTCTCAAACGTACGAGAGCTAACAAGTTGCAAATATTTTTTATTTTCATGAAGTTCAAACAAGCTCGAAATAAAATACAATCTAGAAAGAGTTCTCTTGGCAAAAGAAAATTAATAATATTAGAATGAGTCCTAGTATATTATGAAATAGAAAACAACCAGTTTTTTTTTTAATTTTTTTAAACACAATCACAACATCCTAACAACATATTCACTTTAAAAATCAAGCTTAATCTTTTTTTAGAACAAACTATAAACATATTTAATTTTAATGGGAATTAATCATGACTTGTTACAGCAGGTCATGATAGAGTATTGTGGAGACATGATCACGAGGTCTTCAAACCCGCATTCTCAGCTGCACAGACCTGGAACTACTTGCGTAACGAGAAGAGTAAAGTCCCATGGCACTGTCTAGTTTGGTTTCCTCAGGCCATCCCTAGACAGTCGTTCATGGTTTGGCTCACGTTCAAGGAAAGACTATCCACTGGAGTAAGGATGAGAGATTGGGGAATTGAGCAAGGATGTGTTTATTATGGAGAGAGGAATGAAGATAGAGATCACCTCTTATTCGCATGCCCCCATACCTTTACATTATGTATAAATGTAGCAGAACGGTTTCTTGGCGCAACGATCACGCCGGACTAGGAAGACACTATCACCACTCTATTGCAATCGGCTCGAAATAGACTCGACACAGTCCTTCTCCGACTAGTATTTCAGACTTCCATCTATGTTTGGCTCACGTTCAAGGAGACTATCCACTGGAGTAAGGATGAGAGATTGGGGAATTGAGTAAGGATGTGTTTATTGCGGAGAGAGGAATGAAGATAGAGATCACATGTTATTCGCATGCCCCCATACCTTTACAGTATGTATGAATGTAGCAGAACGGTTGCTTGGCGCAACGATCACGCCGGACTGGGAAGACACTATCACCACTCTATTGCAATCGGCTCGAAATAGACTCGACACAATCCTTCTCCGACTAGTATTTCAGACTTCCATCTATGTTCAATGGAAGGAAAGAAGACATGGGAGTGCTTTCGTTTCAGTGGACATGACGATTCGGGCCATTGGGAAGCTGGTGAAGAATCATATATCTTCCCTTAAGTACATGGGGAATCATAAGCCGGAGGGCCTTCTCAGGCGTTGGTTTGAGGTTTACCCATTCTAAAGCATCTCATTCTTTTATTTTTTATACTATAGAATAAAGCTCCACCATATTGTAAATATTCTTTAATCTTTTGATCAATAAATTTGAAATTTCATCCAAAAAAAATATGACTTGTTACACTGGAAATATTAACATAAACACTAAAATGATATAAATATATGAGAGCGAATGGATTATTAAGCAAAAAACAAAAAACTTGAGCAAATGATGTAAAACAAAGAAAAAGCTATATTTATAATATTATTAGTGAGCCAGAATATCTACATGTACATAAGTTGTAGCAACACTTTGTAATATTTTTTTATAATCCGGAATATCCGACATGTCGAATTTCAACTGACTAGTATTTTGAGCGTCTCTCCATCAGATAGACCCGATTGTTCGAAATGAGAATTAGATATTCATGTTACCTGACCACACAAACAAATTAATCTGCATTTGATTATTTTCGAACCCAAAGTGCTTCACGGTAAACACGTTGTAATGTTTAAAACTTGTTGCACAGTTATTTGACCATCAATAAGTGGAAACCATTGTTGATATCCATTATGGTCAATAATGGTTGTTGACCATTGGAACCATTATTCCTAGTATAATTTGTTATTTCATGTACAAAATAAAATCAGTATTATTTTTAAGATTTATTCTTAATTTATACAAAAGATATTCAATACAAAGAATGTCTTCTTTCATTTAGTGATCGAATGAATTCACTAAAGGTTAACATTTAAATTAAACAAGTTCAATGTGTGGTTCTCTCATGAAATGTCAGTTCTGCGTTCGAAAAGTTGTTTTGTTCGATATTACATATATATATCAATAGTACTAATATTCTTATTAATGGTGAGATATATTATATGAAGGATGTCATGCTGACACAATGATGAAATACATAAGATCACAAAACCTATATATATTTCGCACGATTACAAAACGATGATACAATCGAAAAATCATTATGGCGTGATAGACACGTGGGGTAGTGACCTCCATGAATATTATTAGCAGAGAAAAGAAACAGGCTTCTTACATAAAAAAAAAATATACTAGTTAGTAGGGCAATGGCGGTCAAAAGAAATGCGCTTTGATTATTCCGTTCTTATATTATTAGTGTTTTTGTGCTTAATATCATCAGTCTTCTTTGAAAAAAAATACAAAAAAATTGACTAAAACAAAAAGGATCAACTCAACACAATGCTTCCAATGTTTTAATATTGAGCAATTTTATCAATTCCAATTACTATTGTTCAGTTCCATTCTCACGATATTACGATAGATGTCGCAAGTGCAGTGTGATAGCCTTTGTGTAGTGTTATGATATAAACATGTTATATATAGTTGTAATTTATGATGCCTGTACGGTTGTAATTTTTGTGCTTAATAGTATCAGTCTTCTTTATCAACCATTTGTTTTGGTTAAGTATACTGCAAATCCTAAAACAAAACATGGAATAGTATATTTTGGTTCACAAACTTATAAGCTTCTTAACAATGTTTTTTATTTGGCTAAAAAATGTTAAAATTGTGATTGTTAAGAAAGGGGTTTATAAATTTGTATTATCTTTAGTTTGAGAAAAGGTAAATGATGGACAAATTCCAAAAATGTAATCAATTGACACGCTAAATGCACAAAAGCACAATCAAAACATCTTTCTTTGGTTATGTGGCTACTGATCCGTGGTTGACCAGTGAAAAGTATGGGTCTTCTGATAAATTTTATTTTTTTAGGTAAAGTTGACTGCAATTTATCCTCTTTGTATTATTTTTTTCTTACATATATACAAGGTCAACGTAGAACTCAAGATCAATACGACTTCTCTAGATATCGTGCCAAGGAGACGACAAGAGCCACCCCACGCTTCCACTCTAGTTTTGTCCGTTTCTTTTCTTTTCTTTTAGAAAACAAATTTCCTATGCATTTTGTTTGATGAAAGTTATTGTATTGATTGTAGCAATGAAATTCAAAGGTATTAAGAAAATTCACAGGATGGAAAAAGATTCGAACGATCAAAATGTTTACTTCGCGTTGTAGTTAATTTGATGAACTTGTAAAAAGAACGAAAACGAAAATTGGAGTAATTCACTACCATTTATTTAGAAAACATTCATAAATCACGGCAGGAGCCAATCACTTTAAATAGTTTTTCTACTAAATTTGTGCATGAATAATACAAACCTAAGAAAATCATTTCGTACACCCCCAAAATATGATAATAATTATAATATAATCACAAATTTACATATTTTCCTTCCATTTGTAACACACATGTCTTTCTGCAATTTTAGGGTTTGACAGGTGTAAACGCAGGAGTTTACAGAAGTGAATAGTTGCGATTTTAAAAGTTAGTGTAAAAGAATATAATTTTATCAAATTTTGTTGTAACATTATTTTACTAAGTTTATTTTTAGTAGTCCGATTAAAATAAAAACTAAATGAATTATTTTTCATAGTAAATTTTTTATGTCCAATACATAATTTAAAATTCAAAATTTTAAAATTATGAAAATTGGTTTCTAATTCATTTAAAATAAGATTGAAAATTTAATGATGAATGTCTTTTAAAACTTTCCAGAAGACTTCTAGTGAAACTGTTATAGTTTTGACCTAATGTAATTTTTGATCTTTTGTGAATTTGACTAAGTATATTTAAATATTTTATTTATTATTTATTTAAATATTTTATTTATATTTATATATCTATAGAGAAAAGTATATTTTCATTTACTTTTAATAAAATTTATTTTGGTCATTTTCTATTATGTGTTTTTTTGTCAAAAAACATTTTTTATAATTAAATAAATTAATATTAGTATATTTGTAATTTTCTTAATTCGCCTGGAATATATTAAATAACACTTTTTTCTAAATTGGAAATAGAGTATATATACCGATTTTCGAAGAGAGTCTGTTGGGTTCAAACCATGTGATTTGCATATCTTCATGCTAATCTCCATTGTAATTGTATCTAGAGCTTCAAAGAAAACCTTCATGTATCTCGGTAGCTTTTCAAGCCCCTCATGGTCCTATCTAGAAAATATTTTCACTTATCATTGACATAGTTCAAAAACCAATGAATGTGAGAGTATATATGACCTTTCCACAACTTGTGTGAAGATGGTGAGTTCATCTAGCTCTCCATAGACATCGAATATGTCGTCGATAATGTAAACGAGTGATATGGGTTTGGTAAGGTCAAGCCTTTGCTCGGAAAAGCATGGTTCTTGAAGAATTTCCAGGGACCATGTATGCCATTTCAGTGGCTGGTTTCTTTCCTTCCTCAGCTCTTTATCTAAACCAAGCTCTCTCCACCATCTGAGAAATCAGAAACCCAAAAAATCTTATGAAAATTTCACATTTATTTACATGGAGTTACCATCAATCTTTAGGATGTATCATTCTTATTTTACTTGAATGCTTGAGATATTTCTTCTCGAATCAACGACTTCAGCATGATGGAATCACACTCAGCCACTCGTAATAGAGATTGTAACCATTCATTATACTTGAATGCTTGAGATATTTCTTCTCGAATCAACGACTTCAGCATGATGGAATCACACTCAGCCCAGGGCCGGGCCTGACAATTTTCGGCCCATAAGCAAAAAATAAGATTCAGCCCATGATTTAAATAAAACATGAAAAATATCAAAAAGTATTCTCATGTTATTCAAACCCAATGCTCTTGAGCAGTAATATATTTAGCATTTGCCACTAGAACCAAAGAGGAAATTGGATTTTTTTTGGCCCCCAAAATAAATCTTTCTTGCTGGCCCTAAAGTCAATGCTTAATCAGCTTGGTATCAAGCACGGCCCTGACTCAGCCACTCGTAGTAGAGATTGTAACCATTCATTATCTTCGTCACCCCCGATTTTGATTATGCTTATGAATCTCTTGGAGGTTAATCTTCTTAAGGTTTTGTTGCGAGGTTGTGCCAAAGAATTCATTATCTCCCGCTCTTCATGACTATCTCGACCCGAACAAAGTTCATTAAGACGCGTAAACGTGCACTCTCTCAAGCTATCGAGTATTTCTTCGCCTTCTACACCGAGCTCAGAAGCTTGATACCATTCTATTACACCCTTCACATCATTTTGTAGGTCGTCTTTGAATCCACTCTTCTTGTTTAGGATGTTTCTTAAAATACCTAAATGTTTTATAAACATTGTAACCATAAATACGCATATATCATACTAGCAAAACGTAGCAAGTAAATATAGAATTTTTATGCATTATATCGTGTACTTTCTTGGACATTATGGCCTTCTTGCCTCAGCAATCGAAAGCAAAGTGCAACCTCACGGAGATCACGGTCATAGCATCCTTTGTTTTGGTTGAATTCTTTGTAAACGATGTGAAGGATTTGATCGATCTCGTGTAAACAATGGAAATCGATGCCTAAACCTTGAATGTTAATATGTTATCGATCATATCTAAGCTCTGTAATGTCATCTAGGTTTGCAATTAGTTTATTCTAGACCTTAATATTGAGTTCTTGTAAATATTCCTACAATAAAAAGACACTTTTGTACAAACCAGTAAAAAATTAAACAGAACATAGAGGTACATACTATGGATATCTTATGATCAAACCGCCTCAAATAGTTTGAAACTGGAAGGTAGACGTTGCTCGGACTTGATCTTTTAGTTGTATTTGCAGGCGAAGATGAAGCTACCGTGCCGTGAAATTTTGAAACCAGAAACTTTGGAAGGCTGTTTGGATTTGTAGAAGCAAAACAAGAAAGTGGACTTATTTTAGAATTTATCAAAGCCATGATGAATATTATTGAGATTTTTATGAAATCGATATGAAGTTTAAAACGCAATTCTCTTGTATATATGATTTATAAATCATAAAGAGGTGGTGGAAGGAGGACTTAGGGGATTGGTCCATAACCAAAAGACATGCTATCGATGTATCATGTCTTACATATGTACTTCTTTTTTTTTTTTTGTCGACTTTTTTTTGTTTTTTGTCGACTCTTACATATGTACTTCAAAGTAGTTAAATTCTTTTGTTTTTCTTTATCCTTCAAATGCTAGTTTCCTTGTAATAATAAGAGATACTTTTTTCCATAGGCTACCAATTACATCGGGAGATACGTGAGATCAGCACACTGAAAATGACCGGAGGGGAATCTAACAGCCATGCATATAAAAGCTACAAATAGTATTAAATGTTTCTTTATATGAAGGAACAATATGTGCGTTTCTTGGCCACTATAAACACATTCGGCCTTATCACAGGACCACCAAAGCAAAAACTGTTGGATCAACTAAAAGCCCAATGGCCTTTAGTAAATTATGAACAAAAATGACATTGATCACAGCCCAAATAATTGTCAAAGAAATGAGAAAATGATATTTGTCCCACATTGGACAACATCAACAAGTCTGAGAAATATATATATACTCTTGTATTATCATTACTCAAATGGATTAGAGAGAGAGGAAGGTACTCCACGCGTGCGCCGCCGCCGCCGTCTTGGTGGAGGGCCTCTGGCCCAATAAGAATATTGTTTTTGGACCAAGTTAAGTTCAACGTTTTGCCATTTAATTCCCGAAAAAACGGCATGCATTTTATTTCAAACAACACGTAGTTCGTTTAAAAACAACACGCTGTCTCTCTTCTTGACGATAAGCTTAAACGAGAAAGATCTTGCGGAGAAAGTTTCGTAACGCCTCGCCTCCGAGATTCTCGCGAGATTTCCGCCAACGTGCGCACGTGCTGCATCAGTTACGGAAAGTGGCTCGTCTTCTCCTCTTTATAAACTCGTCTCCTCCTTCATTTCTCAGAACGTTTTTTTTTTCACAACCAAAACCAGCAAATCCTATAGCGTAAGTCTAGAGAGTGTTTCGTAGAAATATTAGTTCGTTAGAGGTTCTTCACGAGTGCCGCGTGATAACCTATCATGGTTTTATCCTGGGACTCCTATTCGTACAGATCCGTCGTACTAACGGAGCGAATATTAAGAGTTAAGGAAAGAGATTCGTCTCGACTCCATGGTTTCATTTTCGTTACGGTTTTGAATCGTTTATATATTTCCCTTAACATCGCTTATATTATATCGTTTCTTTTGATCCGGTTTTCCAGCTTCTACAATCTTAACTCTTATTTCGCTTTCTATCTAAAGCGTTTGATCGGATTGAAGAACGATCTATAAAATGGGTTTTGGAACCGTGTTTGCGATTTGCTTTCGCGGAAGTAATTTATCTCATAAACGGTTTGCGTTTTGCTCTGTAGCACTACCGAAAAACGTTTATTCATATATGATTCATACAAACCTGTTATGGTTTCATTCAAACGATGTTTGCGATTTGCTATATGCTTATCCGCGAAACGTTTCTATGTTCTTTTGAAAACGAGTTTGCGATTTGCTTTATAGCCCTTCCGCGAAACGTTTCTTATTTGTTTCATAACGCTTTGCGGATTGCTTTCTAGCATTATCGCGAAACGTTTTTGATACATTAACAAAATTTTATTTACATGAATCGTTTTCAATAAACGCTTTCTTAAGCGAGTTTGTGAAACATTCTAAGTCTATACAAAACGATTTCTGCGAACGCTTTTAAGCGAGTTTGCAAAACATTTTTATCAAGACTTATATCGATATGATTTGGTTCAAACACCAAAAATGAAAATCGATTTTAGACTATTATTTTTTGCTTAAAAATAATATGTTCCATTGTACCGAGTCCACTGTGAGATTCCCACTGCGAAAGAGATGTGAAGATCCTTAGATAAGAAGTACAGAGGTGAGGACGCTGGCTGCCAGAAGTATGTGGTTGCAAAGTTCCATGACTTCAAAATGGTGGATTCAAAACCCATCATGGATCAGGTGGAAGCGTTTCACCTCATTTGCCAAGAAATCGCTGCTGAAGGAATGTCCATCTGTGAGACATTCACAACTCTTAGCTTCAATGAAAAGCTTCCTCCAAGCTATGCGGATTTCAAGAACTACTTGAAGCACAAAAAGAAGAAGATGGGGCTCGAGGAGCTCATCATGAGGCTTCAGATGGAATCCAGAAACCGAACTACTGACAAGGTCACTGCTAAGGAGCACAGTGTCAACATGGCTGAGCACAAAGG
>NC_027756.1:13581006-13581074 GCF_000695525.1 Brassica oleracea var. oleracea | reverse complement strand
AAGAAGTTCAAGGGGAAATATCACTACTGCCACAAAGTGGGGCACAAGACTGTTGAGTGTCGCAAAAA
>NC_027756.1:13580114-13580919 GCF_000695525.1 Brassica oleracea var. oleracea | reverse complement strand
CCCCAAGGAATGGTGGTATGACACTGGTGCAACCACCCACATTTTCACCGATAGGGCGATGTTCAGCACCTATCAGAAAAGCGAGACTCAGGAGAATCTCAGGATGGGAAACATTGCAGTCTCCAAGATAGAAGGACGCAGCAATGTGATTTCGAAGATGACATCTGGACGTGAGGTCACTCCGACGAATGTGTAGCATGTGCTTGACATGAGGAAGAACCTGGTCTCGGGAACCTTGCTCAACAAGAATGGATTCGCCATAAGTTTTGAGGCGGACAAGCTCGTGATTAGGAAGAATGGGATGTATTTGGGAAAGGGGTATGTTAAAGGTGTATTTGTCAAGTTGAATGTAATGACAGTCCTTCCGAAAGTTGTAGCTCCAAAAGTTTCAATGAATAAGATAGAGTCAGTTGCTTATTTGGTTGTGTCTTTTAATATATGGCATGAAAGATTAGGCCATGTAAACTACAAATCTATACAAAGATTAATGAATTTAAATATAATTCCTAAATGCAAACAAGTAAACAAAAATGTGAAGTATGCGTACGGGAAAGCTCACAAAAACGCCATCACCTCGTGTTGAAAGAACTAATAAACCTCTAGATTTAATTCACACCGATTTATGTGATTTAAAATACATACAAACTAGAGGTGAGAAAAAGTACTTTGTGACCTTCATAGATGACTACACAAAATATTGTTATGTATATTTATTACATAGCAAAGACGAAACCTTGTAAAAATTTAAAGAATTTAAACTCGAGGTCGAAAATTAGCTTAAAACAACTATTAAAGTAGTTAGAAG
>NC_027756.1:13566410-13579821 GCF_000695525.1 Brassica oleracea var. oleracea | reverse complement strand
AAGGTTACTATTGGACCTAAAACAGTGGATTGCATCTTCATCGTATATGCACATAACAGTAATGCTTATCAATTTCTGGTACATAAATCTGCAATATCAGACATTCATGAAAATACAGTCATAGAATCAAGAAATGCATCTTTCTTCGAAAATATTTTTCCATATAAGGAAAAACAAGGTTCAAAACGAACTCGAGAAGAAAGAGACAATGTCAAAAACTCAGAAACTGAGACAAACGTCGAGATTTCTATAAATGATATTCCAGAAAATGAAAAAAAATATGAACATCGAAGAAGGAAAGAGCACGAAAGGAAAACTATTTTGGTGAAGATTTCCTAATGGCATTTTTAGTAGAAAATGTTTCAAAAATTTTGGCAGAGGCCATGGCTTCACCTGAAGCTCCATTTTGGAACAAAGCTGTCAGGAGGGAATTTGATTCTATCATGCAAAATTATACATGGTACATAACAGATTTACCACCTGGCTGCAAAGAATTATGAAATAAATGGATAATAACACGAAAACCTGGTGGAAAATACAAATCTAGGCTTGTAGTTCAAGGATTCCGACAAAAGGAAGGTTTGGACTATTTTGATACATATTCTCCAGTAACGAGAATAACATCAATAAGACTGATGATAGCAATCAAAGCCTTAAGAGACCTAGAAATCCATCGAATGGATGTAAAAACCGCTTTTCTAAATGGTAATTGAGAAGAGGAAATTTACATGAAACAACTTGAAGGTTTTGTCGTTCTCGGACAGGAAGACAAAGTATGCCGACTTGTAAAGTCACTTTATGGACTTAAGCAAGCTCCTAAACAATGGCATCAAAAATTTGACAATACAATGATGTCAAATGGTTTCAAAATAAATGAATGTGACAAATGCATATACTACAAACTACAAAAAATGCCTATGTTTTGCTATGTCTATATGTAGATGATGTGCTCATTATTGGAAGCAATAAAGACATTATAAATCAAACAAAAAACATGCTCAAAGGGACATTTGAGATGAAAGACTTGGGATTAGCAGATGTAATTCTCGGGGTTAAAGTCACAAGAAATTCAAACGGAATTATCTTAACTCAATCTCATTATGCTAAAAAAATATTAGAGAGGTTTAAAAATTACTCTAATAGTACGGCAAAAACTCCGTTAGATCCCCAAATGCACTTGACAAAGAATTCAGTTGAAGCGGTTTCACAAAACGAGTATGCACGTGTGATCGGAAGTCTCATGTACTTGACCAATTGTACTAGACCAAATCTAGCGCATGCAGTAAACGTACTTAGTTGATATACAAGTAATCCAGGTCATATACACTGGAAAGCTATAACGAGGGTACTCAATTACTTGCGCTAGACCAAAGATTTTGGGCTTCAGAATGGTAAAGAACCAGCAGTTTTAGAAGGATACAGTGATGCTAATTGGATATCAGATTCTAAAAACTCAAAATCCATGAGTGGATATGTATTTACACTAGGAGGATCACCAATATCATGGAAATCTACCAAACAAACATTGTTAGCCAGATCAACCATGGAATCCGAGTTCATAGCCTTAGACAAAGCAGCAGAAGAAGCTGAATGGCTTAGAAATTTTTTGGAAGATATTCCTATGTGGGAGAAACATGTGCCAGCTATACGCATACATTGTGATAGTCAATCAGCTATAGCTCGGGCTGAGAGTAATCTCTACAATGGTAAATTTCGTCACCTCAGAAGACGACATAAAACCATTAGACAACTTATCTCAACTGGTGTAATTGCATATGTTTAGAGACATTTCTATTCATGTGGGGGATTGTTGGATCAACTAAAAGCCCAATGAATTGGCTAAAATAATAAAAGGTAAGTGTGAAGAAAAATGGGAAACATCCCACATCGGTGGGAACAAGAGAAAATGAGGTGTTTATATATAGTCACTTGATATCATGTGTTAAACAGCTTGGAGAGAGAGGAAGGCTCCCCACGCGCGCGCCGCCGCCGCCGTCCGGCCGTCACTCCACGCGCCCACCGCCGCCGCCGTCCGGGCGGCTTGGCTCGGCGTGGGCGCGGGCTTGGGCTTGGGCTTGGGTCTTGGGTCTTGGGTCTTGGGTCTTGGGGCTTGGGTCTTGGGGCTTGGGTCTTGGGGCTTGGGTCTTGGGGCTTGGGTCTTGGGGCTTGGGTCTTGGGGCTTGGTGGAGGGCCTCCGGCCCAATAAAAATATTCTTTTTGGACCAAGTTAAGCTCAACGTTTTGCCATTTAATTTCCGAAAAAACGGCATGCATTTTATTTTAAAAAACACGTAGTTCGTTTAAAAACAACACGCTGTCTCTCTTCTTGACGATAAGCTTAAACGAGAAAGATCTTGCGGAGAAAGTTTCGTAAAGTCTCGCCTCCGAGATTCTCGCGAGATTTCCGCCAACGTGCGCACGTGCTGCATCAGTTACGGAAAGTGGCTCGTCTTCTCTTTTTTATAAACTCGTCTCCTCCTTCATTTCTCAGAACGTTTTTTTTTCACAACCAAAACCAGCAAATCCTATAGCGTAAATCTAGAGAGTGTTTCGTAGAAATATTAGTTCGTTAGAGGTTCTTCACGAGTGCCGCGTGATAACCTATCATGGTTTTATCCTGGGACTCCTATTCATACAGATCCGTCGCACTAACGGAGCGAATATTAAGAGTTAAGGAAAGAGATTTGTCTCGACTCCATGGTTTCATTTTCGTTACGGTTTTGAATCGTTTATATATTTTTCTTAACATCGTTTATATTATATAATTTCTTTTGATCCGGTTTTCCGGCTTCTACAAAAACATCACCTTATACCAGTGGAAACGGGGGTAATGACCAATAATTGTCTTGGTCTAGATATTTTTGAACGATCGAATATACGTCTGTTGTTCTCAAAACAATCAGTTTGTTTCTCAGTTTCCCTCACTTTCCAGGTATCAAAATGCGCACAAGAATTCAATTTTCCTGGAGCTTTTGTTTTGAATTGAAGACCAAAAGGCCTTAACAACTTATTAAAAGTTTTCAAATGATGGGATTTTACAGGAGGAAGATGGGCTTCTGAGGAATGACGCAAGCAAAACAAAAGAGAACCTTTGATACTTATTTATCTTTTTAAAAGATATTTAACTGTAGGAAAATTTGTTCTAATAACAAACAAAAAACTATATTTCACCGCTCACCTTAGAGCATGATTAACCATAGAACCCCATAGTGGGTTCTTAATAAAAATTTTAATAATAGATTTAGCTTAAGAACATTTGTTAAGAAACTCTTCGTTTTAACTGCTCCAATGGTAGGTTCTTAATTTGAGGTTCTTGAGAAAAAAAAATAAATTTTTTTTATTAAAGATAAAATTTATTTATTAAATAAAACATATTAAAAAATAACATTTTAAACATAGATTTAAAAATAAAACATTAAAACAAAGATAAGTAAAATAAACGAGAATAATTTGAAAGAAGCATCCGAGCTCAGTTGTTGTCTTCATCACGTCCGAATTTACGTCATATATGTTCAACCAAATCAGCTTTCAGTTGTTGATGCATTTGTCTATCACGGATTCTAGTTCGAACACCCATCATATTGGCGATATTTGAAGGGGTATCTGTAGAATACGTGAGATCAACATGTGAACTTCCGTTGTCTTCCCCTGGTTGGAACTCTGAAACATCATATTGAGTGTATCCATCTCGTTCGTCTTCTACTATCATATTATGGAGTATGATACATGCTCGCATAATCTTACCAATTTTGACTTTATCCCCAAAAAGTGCTGAATTTTTAACAATGGCAAAGTGAACTTGCAAGACTCCAAAAGCACGTTCGACATCTTTTCGGGCAATTTCTTGATGTTGAGCAAATAAAACCGCTTTCGGACCTTGTGGTATTGAAATTGATTGGATAAAAGTTGTCCATTTTGGATAAATACCATCGGTAAGATAGTAAGTCAAATTATACTCTCTTCCATTGACAGAGGAGGTGACTTGTGGAGCTTGACCTTTTATAATGTCATCAAAAACATGTGAGCGATCAAGAACATTGATATCATTTAAGGTACCTGGCGGTCCAAAAAATGCATGTCATATCCATAGATCATACGAAGCAACCGCCTCTAAAACCATGGTGGGTTTTCCCGAACGACGTGAATATTGACATTTTCA
The DNA here is from genome assembly GCF_000695525.1 of Brassica oleracea var. oleracea. NCBI lineage: Eukaryota > Viridiplantae > Streptophyta > Magnoliopsida > Brassicales > Brassicaceae > Brassica > Brassica oleracea. The sequence continues at coordinate 13,575,662 of NC_027756.1, read as the reverse complement.
AGCGGTTGGACAATTCTTCCACTCCCAATGCATACAATCGATGCTTCCTATCATCCCGGGAAATCCACGATGCTCACCAATATCGAGTAGACGTTTAAGATCAGCCGGTGTTGGTCTTCTTAGGTACTCATCGCCGAATAAATATATTATTTCTTCCACAAAATTTTCCAAACATGACCGAGTTGTAGTTGCACCGAGTCGGAGGTATTCGTCAACCGTATCAGCCACAGTACCATATGCCAAACAACGAATGGCTGCTGTACACCTTTGAAGAGGAGAGAGACTAAGCCTTCCGAGACAATCTTTCTTTTGTCGAAAGAATTCAACTTCATTGGAGAGTCGATCAACAATATGCATGAACAATGGCTTGTTCATTCTAAAACGTCGTCGGAATAGATTATCAGGATACGTTGGAGTTTCACTGAAATAATCATTCCATAAACGTACATTGCCTTCTTCACGATTTCTTTCGATATAAGCTCGTTTTTTTTCTTTTTTTTCCTTTGTTCTTCTTGATCACTATGAATGGTAAAATTCTCAAAGGCTTGATCAAAGAGCTCATCAAATGTATCATCAAATGATTCCTCTAAAGTGTTTTGAGAAGAATAAGCCATTAGATGAGACTTGTTTACAAAAAATGGGGAGAGAGTTGTTTACGTTTATCTTTTGAGAAGGAGAAATGAAAATAGAAGAAGGTGATAATGATAAGAATATTTTGAGAAGGAGACAGACTTGTTTACATTTATATTTTGAGAAGGAGAAATGAAGATAAGTCCGTGACCTCTCTTTCGAAATTAACATTTAACAAGACAAGACTACATGACAGTACAAGACAATGCTACACTACAAGTCTGTGACCTCTCTTCCAATACCAATGCTACAACTCCGTGACCTCTCTCCGTGAGTCTGCAAAATAATTACAAGAACATGAGACCAGACGGTCTTTATATCACCAACAAGAACATGAGTCCGTGACAGAAGCTTCATTACCTTACATAGAGTCCGTGACACAAGCTTCACTCTGTCACTCAATTTTTATCAACACCTGAAAGCACAAGCACACAGTATATTTATCATCATCATTCAAACATTAAAACAACAGAGCAAAGCATAAGTGACAAGCTAGAAGAAACAAGCTTTTATATTAAACATAATACGAAGAACAGACACAACAACTTCAACAACAAGCAACAACAGAGACATAATTCAAACAATAAAACAACACAGACATAAACTTCAGCAACAAGCAACAAGTAACATTAGAACAACAGGGACATAAATTCAAACGTGCACTAACTAGACATCAAATCATTGATTAGATCTTCTTGAGAGCTTCTTCATACTCAGCTAAGGGTTCTTTTTTGGCAATCAGACTGTCAAGGAGACTCATCTTCGACAGCCTTTCTTTCATGGCCAGATCCTGCTTTTTAATATCCCACATACTCTAAAACTCTATCAGTGCCTTCCCCTCTACCTTCGCCTTCTTACTCTTTGCTGCCTTGACACCCGGGGGGACGATCATCCACACTCTTTGTTTCATTTGTGTGAGAGGTTGCAGATTGTGAACCATCCTCACACTTCCTCCTCTTAGCTGAGCATGAAAGCTCACACCATTTCTGGTCGTTTCGTAGCTCTTTCCAAGCATGTTCAGGGGTGATTTTTTTTTTTTGTGGTTGCTGAAGAAGATCTCATGAGCTCTTTTCAGAATATCATTCTCATTTTGCCCAATGCTTTTCTCTCTAGTTGCAGCTTCATAAGACCCACAAAACTTGTTGACTTGTTCGTTTATCTTCTGCCAGCGCTGCTTATAGTTACTCGCCTCCCTCTGCCCACACCCTGCTACCTTAGGACTTGCAGCAAAGTATGATGCAATCCTTTTCCAGAAGGTACCAGACCGTTTCTCATTGCCTACAAGCAGATCTTTGCTTGTGTTTAGCCAAGAGCTAATCAGCACAACATCATCGACTGGCGTCCATATCCTCCTTTCTCTATGCTCCGCTGGAGTATCTTCTTTAGCGCTTGAAGCTTCAGTCCCTTGAGTCCCAAAAACAGGGAGTTTGGATGAAGATAGTTGGGCACTATCTTCAAGAAAACAAAAGAAATTGTCTTGTTGACTATTAAGTAGTTCAACAAACTTAGGCGTGTGGTTAAATTGATTCGAATCCATAGCAGAATATGGATTAAGAACAGAGACAAAGAAGAGAGAATTAAAGAAGAGAGACAGAGAGATAGAGATGATCAATGTGTTTATAGATTAAGAACAGAGACTGAGAAGAGCGTTTGTGTTTCTGTTAAGATTAGAGACAGAGAAGAGCGTTTGTGTTTTATAGACAGAAACAGATTCAACATTTATCTAACTCAAGACATCAACAGGACAACAATAAACACAAAAGCTCAAGCATTCAACACAACCAACCAAACAGATGAGATCACATTTATCTAACTCATTAATCATGCTAAACATTGCTTTCTATCTAACCATATTTATTACCCATTAATAACAAACCTCAACCATAATACAGCAGAATCGAAATGAAAGAGAGACAAGTTGTACCTTTAATGTAATTGTACTCTTCTTCGTTGAGGAACCTTGCTCTGCTCTCTTGCTCCACGCTATTGCTCAGTTTCTCCTCTCTCTTGCACCATCGCTCTTTAACACCGAAACAGAGAAACAAATCAAAACAAACTAATCTAACAGATATGATCAATCAAACACATAAACAGAGATAATCAATCAAACGACATTATCCTACAGAACAAACAAATTGCTTTTGAGATTACTTGTGCCCCGAACAAGAATATGTGATCACTTCTTTGAGACACAAACCAACACAAGACAACATGAAACACAACAAATAAATGAAACTTGACTAAAATCGTGACCCCAACAAGAAAAATTAATCACTTGTTAGAGACATAAACCACCACAACGCAACACAACAAACTAATCTAACAGATAAAAGTATTAATCACAACACTCAATCAAACTAATCAAACGATTTATCAGAAGACTTTTCAAACAACATTATCCAACAGAACAAACAAATCGACTTTGAGATTACTTGCATGTCAACGATTATTCTTTTGTTAGAGACAGAAACCACCACAACACAACACAACATGCAAGACACCAAACTAATCTAACAGATAAAAAAAACATCACTTAGCTTTTGAGGGACGGAGAGAGAGGCAGCCACCGAGAGAGAGAGGCGGAGTCGATCTACAATCGTCGATCGCAGCCACGGAGAGAGAGAGGCGGTCTCGAGCGACAATCGTCGATAACAGCTACGGAGAGAGACATGCGGAGTGAGACTTCGTCGAGATGTCGCCGTCTGTCCTCCGCGATGAGAGCCACCGAGAGAGAAAAGCCATGAAACTTCGTCGAAGCCACCGAGAGAGGTTCGTCGAGGAGATCACACCAACGGAGAGAGAGATTCGTCCAGGAGATCAATCGTCGAGAGGTGGAGTGAATTTCGTGGAGTCGATCAAACGGGAGAGAGCTCTGAAGGGGTGATTGATTCGTCGTACCGCGTCGAGAGAGAGAGAAGGACAAACCCAAAACGCTCTGTTTCTAACATGTGTCCCTCAAGACCCGTTTCTTCTTCCTCTTAATTAAGACCCGGCGCTTACATTAAGTGTTATTATTTATTTTTTTTAAACTCAAAATTAACTTAAGAACCAATTTAAGAACCACCGATAATTATGCTCTTATCACTCCCTCTCTCCTTTTTCTCTTCCTATCTCTCTCTATCCTCTAACTAAAAATTCAATATTTCCTCCCAATATATTAATTCATTAAATTAACCCTTAAGTGTATGTCTTCATTGTAGTTCCATCAACAAAGAAGCGGTTTGTTTCACTACCTATCATTTCTATCCAGCTGATCCATTTATATGATCCACTCAGATGATCGATTCAGATTTTATGGGACTTTTTGTTTGTCCATCCAGATGGTTCATCTAGATATATCATTTAAATGGACTTATGTTTGTTTTTTTTACTTTCATTTCCATCCAGATGAGTTTAGTAAACAAATTACTAAAATACTCTTGTTTTGATTTACTCATATATTATTTTTGTTTCACTATATTCATTTTTATTTATTGTCTAAAATATAATTATTTTAAAATATGGTTTTAGCAAAAATTATAATTAGCGGTCTTAGCGAAAAAAATACATATTCACGATTTTAGCGAGAAATTTGATTTTGTGATTTTAACGAGAAAAAATAATTTTATAGTTTGTTGGAAAAATGATCTTTACGGTTTTGACGGGAAAATGCAGTTTGTAGTTTTAACGTGACACCATGTTTTGCGGTTTTGGCGGGAAAATGTGTTTTTGTGATTTTGGCGGAAAAGTGAAATTTACCGATTTTGGTGGAAAATGTGTTTTTGTGATTTTGGAGGGAAAATGTGTTTTTCCGTTTTGAGATTTTGTTGGGAAAATGAATTTTACGGTTTTAGCGAGAAAATGTATTTTTGTGGTTTTAGCGTGAAAACATGTTTTGCGGTTTTGGCGGAAAAAAATGTGTTTTAGTGATTTTGGCGGGAAAGTGCAGTTTTACGGTTTTGGTAGGATGCAACTGCGCGTTTTTTACCGGAAAAATGTGCTTTTACGGTTTGGCCAGAAAATGTGTTTTCGCGTTTTTTACCGAAAAAATGTGTTTTTGCGTTTTTGGCCAGAAAATGTGTTTTTACCGGGAAAATGCGTTTTACGTTTTTGGGAGGAAAATGCATTTTTACATTTATAGCAGAATAATGTGTTTTTGCGTTTTGGCGAGAAAATGCATTTTTTGTGTGTTTAGCGAGAAAATGTGTGTTTTGGCGAGAAAATGTGTTTTGAGGTTATGTCGGGAAATGTGTTTTTGTGATTTTGTTGAGAAAATGAATTTTTGCGGTTTTGGCGGGAAAATGCACTTTTATTGTTTTGACGGGAAATTGTGTGTTTTGCGTTTTTGGCGAGAAAATGTGTTCTTGCGTTTTGGGGGGAGATACGTTTTTGTGATTTTGGCGGAAAATACGTTTTTGCGATTTTGGCGGGAAAATGCATTATGTAGTTTCCGTGAGAAAATACGTTTTTACGATTTTGACGAGAAAATATGTTTTGTGGTTTTAGTGGGAAATGATTTTTTCGGTTTTGTCATTTTTATTGATTGACAAAATATAGTAGGTTTAGGTTTGTAATTTGTTAATTATATCAAAGATATAGTAGACATTATACCATTTTGATAAAACTATCTCCATCCAGATGGTTCAATTTGGTTCAATTTGATGATTCTAAAAATTAAACCTAGATTTCTAAAACTCATCCGGATAAACCATTTAGATGGGTTGCAATTTTAAATCTAAACTAGATGATTCATCTGGATGGTGAAATAAACATGGTGAAATAAACAGACCCAAAGTACGGGTTATTAAGAAAAACTCTAATTGTGAGGACTTCGCCAATTTAATAAACACTCGAGAAATATTAATGTTTCTTTTTTTTAATAGTGGTCAAATCTATTATATCATTGTATAATATATATTTACATATGATGATCAACTAGCTATAGCATATGCACGATGAACAGCTTTACGAATGGCGATCCCACGATGTGGCTCTCTCCCCATAACACTTGGATCGACGAAAGAAACATTACGCTACGTTACAAATATGAAATATCTAACAAGAGGAGAGTTGAATCAATAAAAAGCCTTTAGTTTCTTTTCATAGACTTTTACCTTCTCTGCTTTGATCCGTTTCTCAAACTGGCTTTGTAATTGACATTTTTTTTTATTGTTAGGAACTCAATAACGAATAATAGAAAGATCTCTATTTATTTACTTTGCTATATTAGTACAATAAGACATATCATAAATTAAAGTAATAATGACACATGTTATGATATGGTGATTCATAATTTTCTTATGTGTAATGCTCATGTTGATTTATAGATTTTATTTATTCAATTCTATAATTTATATTTTTTCTTTTAATCTACATATTTTATTTTATAGTTCCATTTTTAAAAGATTAAAATCCATAAAAATATCTCAACAAAATTTTGTTAAGTTTTCTAATGCCCAAATTTTTTGATACCCGGTTTAATACATAAACTAATTATTTTCTAATTTTAATACACATACTTTAAAATTATACCCATTTTAATACTTAGACTATTTAATTTTAATCAAAAAATATTAATAAATTTCAAACAAAACTTAAAAATATCTAAAATTCAGAAACAAATCTTTAAATTTTGAAATTTTATTTTAAATTTTAATTGGATAATAACTTAAATTCTAGAAAACTTAATTCTGAACAAAATAAATATTTTTTAAAAACAAAGTTCAGAGAACAATAAATTTTGAAACTAAAACAAAAAATAATATTAAAAAAATAAATATTATCCAAAATTTTATTTACTTTTATTCTTAAAAATTCAAATAAAATTTGAAAATTTAAAGATTTTTTTTTGAATTTTAGAGATTTTCTAAGTTTTGTCTGAAACTTACTATTAAAATGAGCATACTTTTGGTATTAAAATGAGCACAATTTTAAAAATAAATGTATTAAAATGACAAAATTAATTAGTTTGGATATTAAGCTGGGTAGTAAAAAAGTTTGGATGTTAAAGAAACTTAAAAAAATTAACTAGGGTATTTTTATGGAATTTCTGCCACTTTGTCTTCTTTGACAAATAAATTAATTTTAAATTATTATATTTTTATATGCCACAATCTAAACTAATAATATGATATATCACCCTATAATAATTTTAAATTATTATATTTTTATATCTGTCATATGTTAATTCTCACCTTGACATCTATTGATTTGTGTTTTAAATTTCTTAATTGATAAACTCTTAAGTCTAACGCTTTTCCTTGATATTTTACAAACTGATTTATATTATTTCTTTTTTATTGCTTTGATATTTCTGATTTAGCTTAACTAGAAACCAATAGTCTATTGCATGATCCTCACTCTTTGTGGATATGATCATCAAGTACTAAAGTGACACACTTATTTTAGGGAGTTGCTTGATGTAATTTGATCATATAAAAAATGTCAAGTCGGAAACAGCTTAAACACAGATATGATTTCAACGAAACAAAATGTTTTTATTGTTTTGTAAACTAACGCTACAAAAACCTGCAACTCGGAGCAAAAAAAAAATTGTTCTCATAAAATTAGTAAAAATGCATAACTCGTAAAATGGTCTGAAACAGCCTAAGAAACAAAATGGCCCGGTTACGACTTAACACGTAAAATAGCTCAGTTTCAATAACAGATTATTTTTCTTGGAGAGGAATAGGGCTGGGAAAATAAACCGAATCCAAAAATCCGAACCGAACCCGATCCAATAAAAATAAATCTGAACCGATCCGAACCCGACATAAATACCGAATGAATCCTGTTTTTTGGTATTTTGGGTTATGGGTATTATCCGAACCGAACTCGGACCTAAATGGATATCCGATAGAACCCGAAACATTTAAAATCACAAAAAGAACTTCTATCAAATATGATCTTAATTCTTAATATGTATCCAAAATACTTTAAGATATTATTGAACTTCTAAAATAATTATCTGTTACATGAAGGTTGATGGTGGAATATGGCGGTTGAAGCCTGAAGTTTTTAGATTTTGGTTTTGTTTTCATTGAATAATGTTTCTCATTTCATGAGAACTTAGTTTTTGTTTTATGATTTCATTTATCTGGTTTTTTCTCTATCACTAACTATGTTTATCTTTCACTTGATTTTGAATGATCACGTTTGATGTTTTTTCTTATTTTTGAATCGATTTTACTTATGTTTTGGCTATTAAAATATGTACAAATCATGTATTTTAAATCCGAAGAACAGATTTCATTTATGTTTTAGTTACAAAATAGGTACAAATCAGATATTTTTAAACCGAAGAACCGATTGGGACTCGAACCCGAAAGTACAATGGGTTATACCGGTTCCTTGAAGATTTACTAACCCCGATCCGAACCCGATAGAACCCGAACCGGTCCCGAACCAAACTTTTATATAACCCGAATGGGGTTGATTTTGATAAACACGAAAAACCAAAACCCGAATGAATAAAACCGAAACCCGATTGGAACCCCGAATGCCCATGCCTAGAGAGGAATAAGGAAGAAAACAGTGTAAAGGAAAATTTCCAAAAGACATCTTGACAAACAAGGGAAGATCGGAGAAAATAGAAGATATGGATCTACGGAAAAATGGCAATACAGTCGATCTTGGAGGAGTATATAAACAAGACTTTGAAAACTCAAGGAAGGGATCCAGAAACGAAAGTGCTGATAAATTCATGTTAGTTTTAGAGAACATACGACATAAGTGGTTAGACTACCAATTCTAGACTTGGATGTTTTTGGCTTTGTTCTACTGTCTTTTTGGTGTAACTCTGTGTCGAATTTTTCGTGTTGCAATCAATAAAACACTACTATGCTATTTCATCTTTCGTGTTTTAGGTTATGCAAAGAATCTGGACCCTCAAAGAAAGTTATACTTTCTTCCATTATAAAATTTGACAATGCGAGTTTTAGCTCCAACAATCATTAACGCCGAAACAATTCATTCCAACAATAATATCTTGGTCACAGCAATCAGACATCAGATTAAATCACCACAAATACGAAGAACCAGAATCTCGAACCGTATTTTGAAATTCATAAACCACCGGTCACCAATTCATCACCCAATTCAGAATCAATGCCCGGCATGGCTAACGACCCAAAAATGCCGAGCTCTGAATATAGTCAATGACGATCTGACCGATTTAACATAAAACGTGAGGGATATCGGAGCCTTAAAGGCGGTATTAAAAATGCCAGATACATGTCATAGATCACATCGCCGTCACATTCCTCCACCAGACGAATATAAAAAGATGACAAAGGAGAATAGAGAAGGAGATCCAAGCTTCTTACATCTAAATTATATCCATTTTACTCTCGAATTGACTTGTATTCGCATACCTTTTATTCATCATTATTATATCATCTTCAAAGATGATTAATATGAGAGTAAAAGAAAATGAGGAACATAGTAAACAGAGAGATAAGTGATGAAGAGTAAATTAAGTTGAGAATAAGAGAGTATGAGTATCAAGAGATTATAGAGATTGACAGTAACCAAGAGAGAAAAGAATGGTGAAGAAGAAAGGGGAACTCCCCTCTTTCAGCTTAGATTATAATTGATTACAATGAGGGTTCTTTATACCCAACACACACACTAGACAAATGAGAG
>NC_027756.1:13563603-13564625 GCF_000695525.1 Brassica oleracea var. oleracea | reverse complement strand
TGCTCACCATTACCCCTCCTCAAGCTTGATCCGGAGAGTATAAGTGAAGGACCAAGCTTGGAAAGTGAGCAATACTGAACCTAAACCAGGAGCACAACAGTACCAACACCTGCGCTTAAGCCAACTGATCCACCCTTGGTCTCTGCTCCAATGCCTTTAGAGGTAACTGAGGCAACAGATGACTTGGACCTTCAGGATTGCTCACCATTACCCCTCTTCAAGCTTGATCTGGAGAAAATGAGTGAAGGACCAAGCTTGGAAGTGAGCAACACTGAGTCTTGAAACCAGGAGTCCATCACCCTAACAGCTGCGCTTAAGCTAACCGGTTCCTCCCTTGATCTCTTCTCCCCTGCCTCTTGTAAGTCTTTTGAACCAGGAGCTCAACAACCAAACGGTCTGCGCTTAAGTCAACCGGTTCTTGCAATTCATGAGGAGATTCAGCCTGGTGGATGGCTGATCAAACACTGGTATGTCTCTCCATCAATACTCCTTCCTGAAGTATCTTCAAAGCTCAGCCATATTCTATCTCAGCCACGACTTATTACCATCTGGACTCCTCACACAAACAATCTTTCCATGGTAAGGAATATACACACTGTGTAGGCTCTGGATCATACAGGAATATACACATGTGTAGGCTCTGAACAGCATAGGAAAAGTCTTCGTCTTTGTCTTGATTTGATGATGGACAGAGAACAACACTTGTGTACCTGAAACATCACTCAAACTCCAGCAAGAATCAGACCACACACACTAGGATTAGACCTTGGTAACTCACCAATTCTGATCCCAATGTTTTAAGAAAATGCAATAGATAGAATCCAAACAACTCATTCAGTTCAAATCCATGCAAACTATTCACTAAATGCTCAGGTATGATAACTCATCAATTACAAGGCATTTAGGCTATTTTTAATGACCATTTAAGTAACAACATGATTAATTAAATGTCAAAACATGGACTAGATAACTCATCTAATCATCCCAAGCAGTTCATGAATGCATCACAGGACCAGAAACAA